>NC_064848.1:81358820-81658820 GCF_024139225.1 Suncus etruscus
CAGTAAATATTTTTTAAGAAAAAAACTGAATAATTTCCCCATTGTTTTATAATACCATGTAAGCTTCAAGAGTTCAGCTTTTGGGCCTGGAGAGATAGCACAGCGGTGTTTGCCTTGCAAGCAACCCATCCAGGACCTAAGGTGGTTGGTTCGAATCCCGGTATCCCATATGGTCCCCCGTGCCTGCCAGGAGCTATTTCTGAGCAGACAGCCAGGAGTGACCCCTGAGCACTGCCGGGTGTGGCCCAAAAACCAAAAAAAAAAAAAAAAAAAAGAGTTCAGCTTTTACTTTTTGGGGTTTTCTGTTTCTATTGCTTTTTCACCATACCCAGAGGTGCTCAGGGTATGATGGGGCCTTCTACATGCAATCTAGCCCTTAGAGCATCCCCCTAAGTCCTTATTTGTTTTATTTTAATCTCTCTCCTCTGCCCTTTAGGAAAGATTTTTTGACAACATGACCCCAAAGAAAAGATGTAAAACTAGTATCCTCAAAGCAATCATCTTCCTCTTTTCTTAAGAATAATACCTGGGGGGTCATATTTGGTGCCAGGGATGAAATCAGCACCAACCACAAGTAAGGAAAGTACCAAATCTCTTGTACTGCTCTTCTGGTCCCTAGAGACCTTGATATGTCAATCAATCCAAAGTCCAAGTTTCAGAGAGAGGCCTAAACTGTATCACCCTCTTGCCTCCGAGGAAGGAACCCTTGAGTCCTGGGGCAGAAAACAGTTATATAAAGGTCCTCTATTAGCCTGGACATGTCAACCAAGGAGAGGGTGGACAGGTGGTTGAAGGGGGTGGTATGAAGTCAGGAATGCAGTGAGCGGAGGCCATGCTATCTCCAGTGCAGCTGAACTGACAGTGCACAGCATGTGGGGGCCCACAAGAACTTGGCCCGAGAGTCATCAGAAGACTAGGCCCTAGTTCCCAAGTGCTGCTTATTCTGGACCTTGGCTGAAAGGACAAGTGCAGAAAAGGCCAAAAAGGACCAGCTAAAAGAGGCCAGGGATTTGGCATGGAGGCCAGACACAGGGCCCCAAGCCACACACACCATTATCATAGCATCCGGTTACACTAGTCCTGCTTGGATCACCACGTAGCATCTGCAACCCAGGTTCCATATGCAACTGCCATGTCTTCAGGGCTTTCAGTGACTGCTACAAGCTGTGCTGCCCTGAACCCCAAGGTCAGGGCTGGCAATGAAGGAAAGTATGAAAGAAGGAGACTAATGATAAAAATCTCAGCATAGCCACCACCAAATTTCTAGTGTCATCACTCTTATCAAATTGAAGGAAGGAGGTATTCTTTCCTGGGGAGAAACATGAGCAAAGATCACACTGACTTTAAGAAACTGAGGGCCCGGAGAGATAGTACAGCGGTGTTTGCCTTGAAAGCAGCCGATCCAGGACCAAAGGTGGTTGGTTCGAATCCCGGTGTCCCATATGGTCCCCCGTGCCTCCCAGGAGCTATTTCTGAGCAGACAGCCAGGAGTAACCCCTGAGCACCGCCGGGTGTGGCCCAAAAACCAAAAAAAAAAAAAAAAAAAAAAAGATAAAGATTGGCAAAACATAAAAAAAAAAAAACTGAAACAAGTTCAACATGTCTAGAAATAAAAATTTGAAGACCATTTTCCCCACTCTGGAGGAGCCCATACTATCTCTTAAATATGTATCTCTTTCTTCATATATCTGTTCTTACTTTTCCCTCCCTCCCTTCCTTCTTGCCTTCCTCCTTTCCTTCTTCCTTCCCTCCTTCCCTCTCTCCCCTCTCTCTTTCCTTCCCTCCCTTCCTCCCTTCCTCTCTTCCTTCCTCCCTTCCTTCCTTCCTTCCTTCCTTCCTTCCTTCCTTCCTTCCTTCCTTCCTTCCTTCCTTCCTTCCTTCTTTCCTTCCTTCCTCCCTTCCTCCCTTCCATCCTCCCTCCCTCCTTCCTTCTCTTTCTATTTCTGGGTCATCTCAGCAGCGCTCAGGGTTACTTCTGGCTCAGAAATCATTTCTGGCAGATTTGGGGAACCATATGGGATGCTGGAGATTGAAATTAGTTGGCCATATACAAGGCAAATGCCCTACCTGCTGCTGTGCTATCGCTCCAGTCCCTGTAATTTGTTTTGTTTTGGGGCCACACCTGGTGGCGCTCAGGGGTTACTCCTGGCTCTGTGCTCAGAAATCACTCTTGGCAGGTTCAGGATCCATATGGGATAATGGGATCGAACCCAGGTTGGCCACGTGCAAGGCAAACGCCCTACCCACTGTGCTATTGCTCTGGCCCTACAGTGGGATTTTTAAGCAAGCTGACACTCCTCAACCTGATGTCTTTGAAAAACAGAAAGGCCACAGAATGCAGAAACAACTCGTGAGAAGGCATATACAGAGGCAGTGAAGATGCTATTTATTTAAGTAACTAATCCTGGCACCGGGTCATACCACTGAGAAATCTGTAAGCAACTGAATCAAAGGAGAGGCAACAGTAAACACTGTGACTTAAAAATAATCAAAACTCTCACTTTTTTTTTACCTCCATTTTTCCAAACTAGAACATTAGGGAGAATACAATCCAAATGACACTACAACTTTGTTTTTGTTTTGTGTGTTTTGTTTTGCTTTGGGCCACACTTGACAGTGTTCTAAGCTTAATCCTGGCTCTGTGCTGAATAATTATTCCTGATGGATTTGGAAGAGCATATGGGATTCCAGAGATCAAACCTTGTTGAGACACATGCAAGGCAAGTGCTCAATCAACTATCATCTTTCCAGCCCCTCCAAATGAAATTCTAATGCTATCATAAAGGTTCATGGGAATGCTGATGTTTTTGTACTGTCAAAGTGTGACAGAGGGCAAAAGGAAACTTTAACACAGAGAGCATTCCCAGAGAAGCTCCTGAGCTAAATTTTGACCTCCTCCTTAAGATTAATTTTTAAAATCTCTTTATTATTAAGAAATCGCTGCTCAGTCTTCAGTAGGAGTGAAATATAGCAAATCAAATCTGATTATCCTGTCTAAAAAGCAAGAAAGTCAAGTACTCTAAGAAAATCCATCGAAGAAAATCAATCATCCTAAGACATGCATGACTGCAAAAATCCAAATTCTAAAATCCAAGATCTAAAGTGTAAAATCTAAGAAATTCAAGTACTGCAAGGCAAATGACTGCAGGAATGTTTTCTGTTCTGTCCTTTTCTACCCTCTAAAAAACCGACAGCCCTGCGGTGGCAAACACAGGTTCTAACTCTTGAATTAGAGCCAAAATGATCTAGAGGTAATGTGCCATACCCACCCCATTCACAGGACATGTTCACCACTGCCAGGAGAGAGAAGCAGAGGATGGGAGAGATCCACTCACCATCTTGGGTGGACAGTTGTTCATGCATTTGAACTTTGCTGAGAGGACATAAAAATAGTTGTGCCAATGGGTACACCAATGCCACATCGGTCATGTCAGTGTAGTAAAGCACATCCATCCATCCATCCTCTAAGATTCTTTTTTTTGTTTGTTTGTTTTGTGCCATACCCAGAGGTGCTCAGGGCTTACTGGCTCTGTGCTCAAGGAGAACTTTTTGAGGATCAACTTTGGGCTGGGCATGTACAAGGTATATATGCCCTACCCAGTGTACTATTTCTCAGTCTCTCTAATGAAATTCTTATTCAAAATAAGAATGCCTAGAATAAGTTAAGCCCTTCTTGTAGCTCAAGGTTCTGAAGAGACTAAACTATGCCCTCTCCATTCACTCCTTCAACTGGGAACCAACGCATAATGCAAGTACCTAACCCATGGAGCTCTGGATACCCTGGTAACCAAGGTCCACCAGCCCCTACCATGCAGCAAACACCAGAGAAGAAGAATAAACACATAAGCACAAGAACAAAGTGATGCAGGACAGTAAATAAGAGGTGCCAGGTGCTACCTCTGAAAGCACAGACCTAGCTAGCAAAAAGGATGTAACCGAATCTCCGAGCTAGGGAAGCTTCTCTGATAAACTGACATTTGAGTTGAGTGCTGTACGATCAGGAGTTAATTAAGCCAGGGAAAATGGAGGAAGGGAGAGTCTGTTTAGAGAGAGACAAAGGGCAAGTCAGGAGGCCCAGACAGCAAGCCAGGATGGCTTCGATTCAGATGCTCCAGGATACATGAGGTAGGCACAGGTCTCGTATCTTGATAGACCTTGGAGGTTGTATCCAAGATGTTGATCTTTCTCCTAATAGGAAGAGTCATTTCGCCAGAGAATCTAAATAGGTATGTTTTACTTTGTTCTGGAAATTGTTCTTGATGCGCTGCATATTAAAAAGAAGGCACCAGCTGCCGTATGGAAAAAGGACGGGAGAAAGAGAAAGGTGAACTCTTCAGGACAGATTTCCTCCTCTCAAGCAGGAAGAACACTACTAACCTCCTAAGAAAACAAAGAACTGATTGTGTAAAATAAGAGAGCATGTATTGAATTGTATTTTTATGATGAAAATTTAAGATAGATATCTTTACTTCATAACTGATTTATAACATGTTCTTTTTGGGAGCAGCCACCCCCAGTGGAACTCCAGTTACTCCTGCCTCTGTGCTCAGAAATTGTTCCTGGCAGGCTTGGGGAAACATATACTATACGGGATGCCAGGAATCGAACCAAGGTCCATCCCAGGTAAGCTGCAAGCAAGGCAAACGCCCTACCGCTTCGCTATCTCTGCAGCCCCTAGACATGTTCTAAAGAGATGGTTTTGCTTGTGGGTAGAAAGTCTTAAAAGATGCCCACCCTGTCTGCACTTAGGATGAGTTTCTATCCAAACTAAGAAATTGCTGATTTTAGGAAATTCCTAAATTAGTAACCAGGCTGCTATTGTGATGTGCATATACCCCCAATGTCCTTGCTGAAATTGATACCAAGAAAGACATGCATCTCCCACAATGCTAATGTACAATACTGAGCATGAATCAGAAGGAAGACCTTGCAGACATGCCCTATGGAATGGTCTGTGAGACCACATGCTCTCTGTCGATGTTCCCAGACACCCTTGTTGTCTGGCCCACTGGTGAATAAACCACTTTGTTCTCCTGCCATGAATTGTCTTGGTGTGCTTGATAAAGCAAACACCTGGTTCAAGAATATCACAGATAGGGCCCGAAGAGATAGCACAGTAGTAGGGCATTTGCCTTGCACATAGCCAACCCAGGACGGGCGGCGATTAGAACCCCAGCATCCCATATGGTCCCCCAAACCTGCCAGGAGCGATTTCTGAGCGCAGAGCCAGGAGTAAGCCCTAAGCATGGTTAAGTGTGACCCTCCCCCCAAAAAGAAAGAATATCACAGAACAGGGTACTCAGCAAGTCCCAATAAATGCCAGTCATGGCTATACCTGTTACTCTTTAAAAGGTGAGACTTCCCACTAAAGAATGAGGTGCTGAGGGGGCCAGGCTCTAAAGCCTGAAGTTACATGTCAGCATATAACTCAACTCTCCAGCACATATAGACCCTAAATAGCAATAGGCATGATCCCCACTCCATTCCCCTGCAAGATAAAGATTATTATAAAAATAGAGTATTATATAAATAAATCTTTATAAATTATAAAGAGTATTACTTTATAAAATACTTTATATTAGTTTGTAATACACTGAATATACATTTTCACAGAAGCCATCAAAACCTACTGAAATAGGCTGTAAAGGCATTTTTCATTTGTGTGGGGTTTTTTGTAGGGGCTATATCCAACTGTTGCGCTTCTGACTGCACTTGGGGGACCACAGCAGATACCCACAACTGAACTGGGACTGGTCCCAAGCAAGGTAAGCATCTAAAACCTAAATCCTGGTCCTACTCTTCCATTTAGTATAAGCATTTTGAAAGCATTTCTTCCCAGTCTGGAGAAAGGGATGGGAGAGAAAGTGAAAGAAGTAAGGGCAATACATTTTTCAAAAGTGGGCAGCAAGGAGACATGTGAGGACCTAGAAGCTAAAACACAGAATCCTAAGCCAGCTGTGAAAAACCAAGCGGGCACATGCCATCCTACCTCATCCCGTCCTTGTAAAAGAAAAATATAAATCCATGAATAGGTCAGACTGCCCCAGATACCATGTTTCTAAACCTTTAGGTTAGACAGGGTTGATGAAGGTGATGAAGCAGGGTAGTTAAGGAAGTACAAGGAATATAGCTCAGTAATAAAGTGTATACCAAGCTCTATAGCAGTTGGATTGGGCATGCCCCTTGGAAACCCCTATGTAATGACTGTTTAACCATTAAACCATTTAAACCATTTAATGACACATCCCCTGGGAAAGCCCCTTGGATACTCCATCATGCCGGGTATAAAAGGAAAAACTTGGACCTTTGGGACCTAGGATAGTGAACAGAGAACTGCCTGCTGGTCTGAGGGGGTGGGGAAGCAGAAATAAAGCATCAAAGAGATGCTGCCCAGTTTGTATCTATTCCCTTTTCTTTCTTCTTTGAACACAGGCCCTCCCTTGCTACCTCTAGCTGGTGAATGTCCATCAAAGTATATTTGGTTCTAATTTCTCTCTTTTCTCTCTCTCAACCCGGTCAAGCAGTCACTACATGTTAGTGTCCCTGGGTGGGCATGAGGCCCCACCGAAAACCAGGCACCAAGAGCCCCTTCAAGCCTCGCAGCACTGGTCCCTAGCACCCTTGGGCCTCTGCAGCATGTAGCCCTGGCAGCCTTGGGTCGCTGTGCCATGCACACATGAGGCTGTATTCAATTCTCAACTCAGCAAGCACAAATAAATAAAAGTATGTTTGAAAGGCAGCAGGATCCCAGTGTTCCCACATGCTCGCCCACTTCCACCTGGCCAAGCAACTGCTCCCTCTCAAGGATACCCGAAAACATTCATCTAGGGAGAGAGTGAAGCAAACAAAACCTTTGAAGTGTGGGGGAACAGGGACAGAGATGGGGGTCCAAGTAACACGGGAAACTGCACAAATGTGTGTGTGCACTGCTCTCCAGTCTCTTTCTCCAGCTTGCTCTGGTGTTCTAAAAGCCAAGCTGTCAATGTTCAGGCAGAATACTGGGAAATCTTCCAGGAATTTTCCAGCCAAAGAAACAGGGTTGAAAAGCCACTGACTACCAAGTTTACAGGGGTAAATGGCCCTGGCAGAATGTAGCAAGTAATGCAATCAACTATCCACCACTTCTGGTTTTATGTCTCACTCTTCACATGAGTGATTCCCATAAAGATCTGCCACCCAATATGTCGATGATATTGTAAAGGGATTTTGAAGAGGCAGTCAAGGACCCCAAGCAGTTAACTTTAATCAAAGGGGGTGGGGAGGTAGGCTGAGTCTAACCAGTGGTCCTCAAACTATGGCCCGCGGGCCACATATTGTATTTGTATCTGTTTTGTTTCTTCATTGCAAAATAAGATATATGCAGTGTGCATAAGAATTCGTTCATAAGTTTTGTTTTTACTACAGTCAGACCCTCCAATGGTCTGAGGGACAGTGAACTGGCCCCCTGTTTAAAAAGTTTGAGGACCCCTGGAAGCAGTTAAACCCACTGAAAAGATCTCATGTGGTCAGCTGAGAGCTAAGTGTAGATAACACACTTGCTTCCCTACTGTAATGCCATGAGTTTAATCCCCAGGGCTGTGGCAAGTTCCAACTGCAATCTAGGCAACTCTGCATGGTGCCAGGAAGTGATATTGAGACTATTGGTCTTGCTACAACCAAGTATGCACAAGCCCAGAAACAAAAGGGCCACAAGCCCTGTGTATGGCACAAGGGTGGGCACTGCAGCACACACGCACACGCACATCAGCAAGCACTGAGTCTTCAATGCACCTGACCATCACTTATAGATACAAGTTCCAGGAGCCAGAGAGTGAGCTTTATGGCTGAAAGCACATGACCCCCGGAAAGCACTCTGGCTTGAGTGTATGAGTCCTGCAACCTAATGTGTGACTCCACACAACCCCACCCTACCCAAACATGTCTGCAACCCCTGCTCACACATGTTCTTTGCTAGAGAGGGACAGAAAATCGGGAAATAAACCAAAGTAAAAATAAAACGGGTCTTGGTCCAGCAGTGGAGTTCAACTGTTATAGAGAGCATGCCTCAGACAAGGCCCTGAGTTTGATCCCTAGCACCAAAATGAGAGAGAGAGAGAGAGAAAGAGAGAGAGAGAGAGACAGAGAGAGAGAGAGAGAGAGAGAGAGAGAGAGAGAGAGAGAGAGAGAGAGAGACTGTATATGCTTCCTTTACAATTCTTGCTTTTTCTAACATGGAATCATTTCTCTGAAATGCTAGCAAAATATTTATCAACTGATTTCTTTCCTGTTGCTTGTTTTGTGAGGCTAGAAGTAGGAAATCCATTTTGCTGTTCTCTATTGCTTTCATATAATTGTTCATTCACTTCTCAAGTACCCACGTGACTAACTTTAAGAGACAAAGGCAGAGGCCGGAGCAGTGGAGCTGCAGTAAGGCCTCTGCCTTGCACATGTCTGACCTAGGACAAACTGCGGTTCGATCCCCCGGCATCCTATATGGTCCCCCAAGCCAAGAGCGATTTCTAAGCGCATAGCCAGGAGTAACCCCTGAGCATCATGGGGTGTGGCCCAAAATTTAAAAAAAAAAAAGAGACAAAGACAATGACAGTATCACCATACCTAAGATCATGATGCCATTGTTCAACCCACCTAAGTACCCACCCACACCTAAAAGACAGGTAAAAAGAGCATGCACAAGCTTGAAAAATCCCCAACATCTGGAAACTAGAAAACATGCTACTGAATAACTAGTGGATCAATTAGGAAACTGAAGAAAATATTTTAAAATCCTAGATATAAGGCTGAAGTTATTGTATAGTGGGCAGGGTGTTTGCCTTGTGTGCAGCCAACCCAAGTTGTATCCCTGGAATTCCATTAGTTCCCCGGAGCACTGTTAGGGGTGATTCCTGAGCTCAGATCTAGGAATAACCCTCTAAGCACCACCCAGTGAGGCCCAAAGACAAACAAACAAACAAACCTGGAGCTAAGAATGAAGTCAAAAGTTATCAAGCCACATGGTATATAAACAAAAACAGTACTAAGAGCGAATCAAGGTCACAAGCAGGCTTATACCAAGAAACAAGGAAATTCTCAAATACAAAAATCTAACCTCGCACTTTTGGGGAGGAGAGAGAAGGAGGGTATGGCAATTTGCAGAGGTTACTCCAGGCTCTTTACTCAGGAATTACTCCTGGTGGGCTCAAAGGACCATATGAGACACAAGGAATAGAACCTGAGTTGGCTGCGTGTAAGGCAAGTACTCTATCACTGTATTATTGCTCCAGTCCCTAACCTCACACTTTTAAAGAAGCTAGACAGAGCTGGAGCAATAGTACAGTGGTAGGGTGTTTGCCTTGCACGTGACTGACTCAAGATGGAACTGGGTTTGATCCCTGGCATCCCATATGGTCCCCCAAGCCAGGACCAATTTCTGAGCACATAGCCAGAAGTAACCCCTGAGTGTCACCAGGTATGGCCCAAAAGCCAAAAAAAAAAAAAAAAAAAAAAAGTCTAGAGAAACTAGACAAAAAGTGAATCAAAACTCATTAGTAGGAAGAATGTGAATAAAATTGAACTGAAAATTAAAAACATTCACAGTCGTTTGCAAAATCAAGAGGAGGAAGTTTCTTATATAAAAAAAATTTGTCAAGGGCCAGAGTGGTGGCACGAGCCATAAGGCATCTGCCTTGCACGTGCTGGCCTAGGACAAACTGCAGTTCGATCTCCGGCATCCCATATGGTCCCCCAAGCCAGGAGCGATTTCTAAGTGCATAGCCAGGAGTAACCTAACCCCTGAGCATCACTGGGTGTGGCCGAAAAACCAAAAAAAAAAAAAAAATGTCAAGTTGGACAAACCCTTATCACGGCTCACAAAGAAAAATAAAAGAGAATATAGGGAGGAAGAATGGTCAACTGCAGAATGGAAAAGCAATAAATAATAATTCCATATAAGAGGGCTTAAATAGTTTCCTTCCAACTTTTTGTTTTGAAAAAGTATATGTCTAGAGAGAAATGAGAAGACAATAAATTAACAGTTAATCTTTGTCTTCAGAAACCAATACTATTTTGCCATAGGCCAGTGTTTTTCAACCTTTGATCACTGGCATACAGGTGAAAATATAGAAGAAATATTTCACTAAGTGTTAAGGCAAAAATAAAAAAAAATATTACTTGTAATAAGGATATTCCTGGGGCGGAGCAATAGCACAGCGGTAAGGCATTTGCCTTGCACACGGCCAACACAGGATGGACCCTGGTTCAATTCCTGGCATCCCATATGGTCCTCTGAGACTGCCAGGAGTGATTGCTGAGCACAGAGCAAGGAATAACGCCTGAGCAATGCTGGGTGTAACCCAAAAAACAAAACAAACAAAAAGAATATTCCTATACCTATTATTCATATATTCCAAATGTTTTTTTGGTTTTTTTTGATTTTTGGTTTTTGGGTCACACCAGCAGCCCTCAGGGATTACCCCTGGCTCTACACTCAGATATCGCTCCTGGCAGGCTCAGGGTACCATTTCGGATGCTGGGATTCGAACCACCGTCCTTCTGCATGCAAGGCAAACACCCTACCTTCATGCTATCTCTCCAGCCCCTATGTTTCTTTTTCTTTTGGTGTTTTTTTTGTTTGTTTTTTGTTTTTGTTTTTGTGTCACACCTGGCAGCACTCAGGGGTTATGCTCAGAAATTACTCCTGGCAGGCTCAGGGGACCATATAAGATGCCGGGATTTGAACCACCGACCTTCTGCATGAAAGGCTATCTCTCTGGCCCTCTTGGTTTTTGTTTTTTGGGTCACACCCAGCAGTGCTCAGGGGTTACTCCTGGCTCTATGCTCAGAAATTGCTCCTGGCAGGTTGGGGGATTACATGGGATGCCTGGAATCAAACCACGGTCAGTCCTGGTTCAGCCGCATGCAAGGCAAACACCCTACTGCTGTGATATCTCTCCTGCCCCATATGTTTCAATATTTATAACAGCACTACATGATCTAGTAGAAACCTTGTGCTTAGCAGTAGAAATTTCTCTGAGGAGCAACAGGAAATCTCTGCAAACTAGCATGGGCTTGGACTGGTAGCTACAAAAATGTTCTTCTGAAAATAAGTTCTTCAAAGGCAATAGAAGTGAAGAGCAAGAGAACTTGCCTTTAGTAGGAAGCCTGCTATTGAGAAGTTAAGTCAGGGAAGAAAACACCATGACAATGGTAGAGGGAAAGTACCTACCTCAGAGGCAAGCTGGGAAGTGAGAGGAGCAGAAGGAAAAATGGTGACATTGGTAGAGGAGAAGTGGACATTGGTAAGGGACTGGTGTTGGAATACTATATGTCTACAACTTAATAATGAACAACTTTGTAACTGTAATTTATGGTGATTCAATAAACAACATCAACAAAAAAAAAAACAATAACAAGCTCTCCCTCTTAATTTGACATGTTACCTGTATGGGAGAGTCTACTATTAATCACTATCACCTAAAAAATTAATATTGAGGGGCCGAGAGATAGTATGGAGGTAGGGCATTTGTCTTGCATGCAGAAGCACTGTAGTTCAAATCCTAGCATCCCATAGGGTCCCCCGAGCCTGTCAAGAGTGATTTCTGAGCATAGAGCCAGAAGGAACCCCTGACCACTACCAGGTGTGACCCAAAAACCAAAAAAAAATTAATATTGCTATAATATTATCTAGTATATGGGAGCCAGACTGATAGTACAGTCGGTAAGGCACTTGCTTTGCACAAAGCAAACCCAGTTTTGATCCACAGAACCCTACATGGTCACCCAAGTCCCTGAGCACAGAGCCAAGAGTAAGCCCTTAATCATTTATGAGCCAAAAAAACAAACAAAACAAAACAAAACAAAACAAAAATATCAAGTATATGTTACAAAGCAAATGTTTCCAATATTTCAGGATAGTATTTTAAATTCTTCAGCTAGTCCAAAACCCTGTCTAGGACTCATGGATTGCATCTGTCTAATGAACTGACTTTCCTTAAATCTAGTATATGATATAAAAGTCTTTTCAGACTACTCAAGTCAGAAATCTAGAAATGAGGTAACCTCAATTTCACAGTTCATAGTACTCTGCTTCAACTCACCGCTGAGTGTGAGTGGGCCAGGGGGTCTGGCTTGGTGTTGGCATTGAATTCGTGGGACTCACAAGCATGGCACTGTAGATATTAGAAGCAACCACAAGTATGCAAAGAAGTATGGGACCAATGATTGCTCCTTCCAGGCCGAGGTAGTAGGCTCCGCCAGCCACGGCCAAGCCTGTGAGGTAAGGATGACCACCCCTGCAATGCAGAACACAGTGAGATTAGGATGTTTAGCAAGTAGAAATATTGGAGTCCATCTGAACCTCTCTCGAGCACAATGCTCATTCTCTAATTATTACATTAAGCTTGACCAGTTTTTTGTTGTTTTTTTTTCCAGGAAGCTTGACCAGTTTTTTTTATAAGCTTTCTTTAAGCTGCCTCAATATCGATAACTGAGTATGAATGGAAATAACACAAGATCTGAACCTTTTTTTGCCCTTGTCATATATATTACATCTGCCTTTTTCATAGGTCCGGCTAAGGAGCGAAGTCAGATTGTTAACAGCATTGTGGTCTGATTGCAGAAGGTTTTTTTTTTTGTTTTGTTTTGTTTTGGTTTTGGGGCCACACCCGGCGGTGCTCAGGGGTTACTCCTGGCTGTCTGCTCAGAAATAGCTCCTGGCAGGCACAGGGGACCATATGGGACACCAGGATTTGAACCAACCACCTTTGGTCCTGGATCGGCTGCTTGCAAGGCAAACGCCGCTGAGCTATCTCTCCGGGCCCAATACTGCCCTGAACTGGTTATATAAGTCAGATGTTAGGTCTACTTCCATCAAGAGTAAACATGTGGGTGTTATTTAGCATATTATTTGATTAATTATGACTTTCTTTTTGTTTTTTTGGTCACACCCAGTAGCACCGGGTAACCCGGCAGGTTACTCCTAGCGCTGTGCCCATAAATTGCTCCCACAGGCATAGGGGACCATATGGGATGCAGGGATTTGAACCATCCATCTTAGATCAGTTGTGTGCAAGACAAATGTCCTACCACTGTGCTATTTCTCCAGTCCCGATTATGACTTTTATTGGACAGTAATAAAGGATTGTCACTGTTATTCAAATAGGAAGTTTCTGGCAACCTCTTGAGACACTGCCTTTAAACATTAGGATTGAATGGACCTCCTAATGAAAACGTTCCAAAGCCCATGAGTTTTTTCACAGGAGGGTCATGATGGCCACCTGGTGGACCACAGACTTACTTAAATATCAGGACAGAGATAAGGTAAACTGTAGGAGTGGACCACAATGTACTAATAAAGACAGGCACAAAAGACCTGAAAATAAGGTATATTCTCTTTGTTTCAATCAGACTAATTTAGATGACTGACCAATTTAGAGAGGGACCAATTACCAAATTAAATACCCTGGGTAGTCTGTGTTATACTACAGCTCAATAAGTAATATTTAAGATGAATCTGCCTTTAGACAACCAATATATTCATAATTTTTCTTCATTACAAAGATGAGTTTGAAGTAATTAATATATACTATATAAACTATTTTCCTAAACAATGCACTTGAAAAAAATTTCTATCTCAAACATGCAAAGCATGAACTCTAATGCTGAGCTTTATTCCCAACCAAATGTGAAAGCTTTTAAATAAAATTTTTATTTATTAAAAAATAAGAATTTGGGGCAAGAACAATAGTACAGCAGGTAGGGCACTTGCCTTGCATATGACAGACCCCAGTTAGATCTCTGGCATCCCATATAGTTCTCCATGACCTGCAAGGAGTGATTCCTGAGCTCAGAGCCAGGAGCAACCCCTAAATACCCCTAGGTGTGGCCCCAAAACAAACAAACAAAAAATTAAAAACAAGAATTTATTTGAGGGGTCGGAGCGGTGGCACAGCAGTAAAGCATTTTTGCCTTGCACGGACTAGCCTAGGACGGACCATGGTTCGATCCCCAGGCATCCCATATGGTCCCCCAAGCCAGGAGTAATTTCTAAGTGCATAGGAGTAACTCCTGAGCGTTACCGGATGTGGCCCAAAATTTAAAAAAAAAAAAGAATTTATTTGAAAAAAGTAATTTTTTTTTGTTTGTTTTTGGGCCACACCCGGTAACGCTCAGAGGTTACTCCTGGCTATGTGCTCAGAAGTTGCTCCTGGATTGGGGGACCATATGGGACACCGGGGGATCAAACCGAGGTCCGTCCAAGGCTAGCGCAGGCAAGGCAGGCACCTTACCTTTAGCGCCACCGCCCAGGCCCTGAAAAAAATAAATTTACTTGGACTGGTGATGCAGCTCTATGGTATACTGCCATGACTCACATGTATGAGACTCTGAGTTTAATCCCAACACCAAAAATAAAAGAAGTATTTAGAAAAAACCTTTCATCTAATGATATTTTAAAAACGTATTATCTTGTTAAGATAGAACAACATATGAAACCTGAATTCTAGTTAGAAACTATAACATAAAATTGTAGCAAATTTTTAAGAAAAGAGAGCAATTAAGTATAAGCCATAAAAGTACATGCAATGGCCATTTACACTTCAACTGTTAAGTACTCCTAAGCCACACTCCGCTGAGCTCCTTTCTTTTTTTAACTTCTTCTTTCAAATTTTAAACACAATGTTTCCAGAAGGCTTTGTAGGTAGCTGCTTGTCTCTTATGCTCCAATACATTCTGCTCCTTATCTGCTTTTAACTTACTAGGAAAAATAAAAAGAGCATGCCACAGACAGCGCTGGGTAATTTCAAATCAACTGAACGGCTCTTTCTCAATAAACTTTCAGCTCATATATGTGATCTTCCTATGCTCAACTTCAACGAACAATTACGACAATTTTAGAAGGCATTTTGAATGTGAGTAGCTGATCAAAATTCACCATCTGATTACATGCTGGATTCTAATAAGCATCACGAATATGAATGCAACTAAATGAGAATGGGCTTGGGTTATTCAAAGCAATTTCTAAAAAAGATAAAAAAAATCTACAAAAAAAAAAGGGCCAGAGAGATAGCATGGAGGTAAGGCATTTGCCTTGCATGCAGAAGAACGGTGGTTTGAATCCCAGCATCCCATATGGTCCCGAGCCTGCCAGAAGTGATTTCTGAGCGCAGAGCCAAGAGTAACCCCTGAGTGCTGCCAGGTGTGACCCAAAAAACAAAAACAAAAACAAAACAAAAACAAAAGATCCTAGATTTGTTTCCTGGTCTCATATCAAATAAGAACTAAAACAAAGATAGCACAGCAGCGTTTGCCTTGCAAGCAGCCGATCCAGGGACCAAAGGTGGTTGGTTCGAATCCCGGTGTCCCATATGGTCCCCCATTATTTCTGAGCAAACAGCCAGGAGTAACCCCTGAGCATTGCCGGGTGTAGCCCAAAAACAAAAAAAATAATAATAATAACTAAACAAGCAAGAAGCTATGAAAAGAAAGCACTGCCTCATTATTCTGTCTAAAATTTCTTACAGATATTTAGGAATATTTCTTTCTTTCTTTTCTTTTCTTTTTTTTTTTGGGGGGGGGGGGCATATCCAGTGATGCTCATTCATTCAGAAATCGCTCCTGACTTGAAGGATCATATGGAACGCCGAGGGGGATCATATGGAACGCCGGGGGATCAGACCGTGGTCTGTCCTAGGTTAGTGCATACAAGGCAAATGCCCTACCGTTTGCACCACCATTCTGGCCCCATTTAGGAATATTTCTATCCTAGGTTAAATGTCACTAAATTGGACTGTTCATTTGGGGGTGGGGGGAATCACACCTGGTGGCTCTTAGGAGTTACTCCTGGCTCTGCACTCAGAAGTCATCCCTGGCAGACTCGAGGGTCCATATGGGATGCCAGGATTAGGCCGCATGCAAGGCAAATGCCCTGCAGCTATGCTATTGCCTCAGCCCTTCATAACTGTTTTAAGTCAGACTATTCATAATATACCAATTCATTGAGTCATACTTTGATTATGTTGGTGGTTCACAAAAGACTACTTCACTGAACACTCTAACACTTATATTTTTTCCTATTTCCTTGAAGGCAAAAACAAAAACAAAAATGCTTTAAATAAAGGGCACAGAAATGTTAGACAAGATTCACTAGCATTGAAGTGCTGGTCAATACTTACCCTGATATATCTGAATAGATGGCAGTATCTACAAAGTATGTCGGCAAGAGATGGAAAACCAAAAGTAGGACAGCTTTGCACCCTAAGCCTTGTGTCAGCCACAGGTCAAGCACTGCAGGTACCGCTGCCCAGTATGTCCCCAGAAAGGGCACTGCTCCAAGGATTGCTGCTAACGCTGGTCAAAGACACAAAGAAAAGGGAATGTCAACCAACCAATCACCAACCAACAGAATCTGATCAACCCCCACTAAAAAGTTTCCCGAAACCAGTTGAACAAATACAGACCCCAACTTTTCAAGAATTGATATATGCCGTTTAAATGAGATTGTTAGTAGATGAAGGCACTGTGTCTTCAAATTGGAAACTAAAAATCTTTCTGGGGTGTATGTCTAAGACTTAAGGTTCTAATTAAAATACTCCCTGAGTTCAGTAACAGTTATTTTGACTCAATAGTTAGTTAATAATATACGATAAGATTGTCTCAAACATGGTAACTATTAGTAAAATTTGTGAACACTAATCAAAATGTGTATAGAAGTCCAAGCCTAAATCAGAAGTTTCAAAACTATACAGTAGAAAGTCCAAATCTAAAAATCCAAAGTTAGTTTCAAAACCGTATCTGTTCTTCACATTCCTGCTAATGAAATGTCATTTTCTAAAAAGACATAAGAGAAACTCTGATAGTTGCTCCCTTTCAGAGACACACTATGGAGACATTCCCCTACCCTCAACACTATCTGGCATCTTTGGCATATTATCTTGAGAAACTCTGGTTTTTCCTCTTCACAACAGACCACTGCCCAGGCTGCCAGCCTCTCAAAGTTCACTACCTCCACATGTCCCAGGGTACCTACAGGTTAGTGTACACAAAAATCGAGCTAGTGAGTAAAATATGAAATGTAAAGAAGGATCAGACACAGACAAAAGGCTGAGAAAATGGTGACAGGGGGCCCGGAGAGATAGCATAGTGGCGTTTGCCTTGCAAGCAGCCCATCCAGGACCTAAAGTGGTTGGTTCGAATCCCGGTGTCCCATATGGTCCCCCCGTGCCTGCCAGGAGCTATTTCTTAGACAGCCAGGAGTAGCCCCTGAGCACCGCCGGGTGTGGCTCAAAAACCAAAAAAAAAGAAAATGGTGACAGAAGTAAACATGGAAGGTAGGCTTCATCAGAAAGACATGCTATCACAAAAATTGGAAATAGGGCTGGAGAGATAGCATGGAGATAGGGTGTTTACCTTGCATGCAGAAGAATGGTGGTTCGAATCCCGGCATCCCATATGGTCCCCTGAGCCTGCCAGAAGAGATTTCTGAGCATAGAGCCAGAAGTAACCCCTCAGGGCTTCCGGATGTGACCCAAAAAAAAAATTGGAAAGAATAGAAAGAGCCAGAGCAACAGTACAGTAGGCAGGGTGCTTGACTTGAATGCAGCTGACCCAGGTTCAGCCTCTGGCATCATATTTGGCCCCCAATTTGAGCCTCACCAGAAGTGTTCCCTGAGCACAGAGCCAGGAGTAAGTCCTGAGCACTGCCAGGTATGGCTCAAAAAATAAAAAAATAAAAATAAAAAACAAAACAAGGGGCTGAAGAGATAGCATGGAGGTAAGGCGTTTGCCTTTCATGCAGAAGGTCATCGGTTCAAATCCCGGCGTCCCATATGGTCCCCCGTGCCTGCCAGGAGCAATTTCTGAGCATGGAGCCAGGAGTAACCCCTGAGCACTGCCGGGTGTGACACAAAAACAAAAACAAAAACAAAAAAACAAAACAAAAAGTAGGAGAGGAACAGAGCTCACACTGAGGAAAAGGCAAAAGATGACCATCAAATCATCCTGGTGCTTATAGAAGAGGCTATGATCAGAGTGAAACTTAAGAGATGTGGAACGGGGCCGGCGAGGTGGCACTAGAGGTAAAGTGTCTGCCTTGCAAGCACTAGCCAAGGAAAGACTGAGGTTCAATTCCCCGGCGTCCCATATGGTCCCCCCAAGCCAGGCGCAATTTCTGAGCGCTTAGCCAGAAGTAACCCCTGAGCATCAAACAGGTGTGGCCCAAACCCCCACCACCACCCAAAAAAAGAGATGTGGAACCAGCTTATTATCTTGGAGGCATTCATGTTGTACACTGCTCCTACCTTCACCTCATCATCTGCCTGGGTCCAACCTACTGGTCCCTGATATGAGTTCTACTATTAAGTGCAAATTACCTGGAACACTTTGGACTAAATGTTAAAACATTCACTTAACTAATACTTATAAAAAAAAACCAAAAATACTTCTGTTCATTACATTAGATAGTAAGTCACAAAATCTGGTAGTTTAAGCTTCAGGAAGATCATGTTCGCTTTCTTTAAAATAAGTTAGAGAAGAGCTGAGGTTATGGTGCGGTTGTTACCTGATGGTATGAAGACAATATTGATGCCAAATATAGTGTGAGTCAGCCAGGTGTACAATCCATAGAAACCAGCCATTTTGAGGGACGCATCGAATACCCCTCTAGAATGCCCAAAGACAAAGGGAAAGCAAATAAACATATCATACTGTGATCCAGAAAAATCCATATTATAAAGCTTCTTGTTTCTTCATTTCAATTAAGTCAACTTCTTTTTTCCCCCCAATAGTCTGAGAATGCTGTTTTCATTTTATTTCAAAGAAACAGAAAAGTCTATTTTAAAACCCTACCACCTGTTTTATTAACTTTTTTTTTTTTTTTTTTTTTTGCTAAAAAGATAACTGAAGGACCAGAGAGATAGCACAGTGGTAAGGAGTTTGCCATGCCGATCCAGGATGGACGATGGTTCAAATCCTGGCATCCCGCATGGTCCCCCGTGCCTTCCAGGAATGATTTCTGAGCACAGAGCCAAGAGTAACCCCTGAGCACTGCTGGGTGTGACCCAAAAATCAAACCCTCCCTCAAAAAAAAAAAAGATAAATGAAATGAAATACTTTCAGATATCACTGAAATAATCATTAATTATTCATAATTAATAATGATAATCACTGAAATGATTAATCAGTTTCTCACTTCTGACGCAGATCTTCTATGGCCAAAAGACATGGAAGTTACAGGTGACCATTCAATGCCCAAGGACATGGAGACACTAAGAAATCCAAACTATGTCTGGCCCTTCCTTACCCTCTGGGAAGGGCAAGAGAAGGAACTTGGACTTCACTGCACTCTTATCCACCTAACCCCCATTTCTTCAACCACACAACCAAACCTACAAATGAACAAGTGCTATCCATGAAGTCCAATCACTGGGAGAAAAAGTTTGGAGGAAAATATACCTTATATACTCCAAAGTAAAATAGACACAAGAATATCATTCGGGGCAAAAAGAAACACACACACATATTCGGGGATTCAAAGGAATAAAAGACATGAACAATTGCAAATTCAGGTGTTTCCTTTATGCTTGTTATTTGGAATATGACTGGGGCAAGAAATAAGGAATTGCTCAGAGAAAGCGCAAAGATGGCAAACTTTATCCAAGTTATGTACGATTCAAAAGGGCACACATTGGCTCATGAGAGATGAATCAACAGACTGAATAAACAACTGAATAAACAGAGAGCAGCAATAAAGAGATACCATACCACGTGCACAAAAGCAAATACCAAGATTTTCTAAATCATCCAAGTCAAGTTTATATCTGGCTTCTAGTGATTCATTTAACTAGAGTTCTGAGACCATAGATTTGGCAAAACCTTTCTCATCAACCAGACCAACAGTTTAACCTATGACTTAGCAATGCCATTTACCCGTTTATGATAAGGATCTGGTTAGAAAAAAGAACACAGTATTAAAAAAGAAAAAACCTGAAAAGAGGTCTGGACAGCCCACATGAAATCGAAATAATCTGAATAGTAGCTAAATATGAGATGGAAGAAAAAGAAAATGGCAGAGCTTCAAATTTCAAGGTTATGGAGGAAGCAAAACAAAACAAAAATGACCATTTCTCAAAGGCAGAGAGAAGCCCAGAATTGAAGATATGAAAAGAAAGAAAAAACATTTAGTTGGATCAGTGGTTAAGAAAATAGAATAGAGACTAGAGCGATAGCACAGCAGTAGGGCATTGTCTTGCATGCTGCCAACCCAGGATGGACCTAGGTTTGATCCCCAGCATCCCATACAGTCCCTCGAGCCTGTCAGGAGCGATTTCTGAGCACAGAGCCAGGAGTAACCTCCGAGCGCCGCTGAGTGTGGCCCAAAAACAAACAATAAAACAAAATGAAAACAAAATAGAATGATGAAAATGCCCAAGATATAGCAGAGATGAAAAAGCAAAGCTTAATAGAGAAGGCAAGAGATTTGTAATGTACCAGAAAAGATTAATCATGGGGAAAAATGAGATAACCCAAGGGGCACAACTACAGAAAATAGGGCAACAGGCTGTGTTCTCATAGGGGACCTAAGGTCAAAGACAAGACAGCCAAAGAGATAATGAAGTCATTTCTGGAGAAAGAAGATAACCACGGTTGAGAATAATTTCCAGAGTCCAGAGAAGAAAGATTTTGAGAAAGAGAGGAAATTCCACCATTTACTACTGCCATGATTTGAAAGCCATACAATTCGTTGAGCCTTATTTTCCTCAACTATAAAATAGGCTTAGCACATGTACCTCTTACAGTGTCTTTATAAATAATTATATAATACAATTAAAGGGAGTGGGGAGATATCTTAAAGAGCAGGGGTGCATGTATTGCACACAGAAGCCCTCAATTTGGTCACCCATAGGTGCCATCTGGTCCTCCAAAGCATCACTAAGCGTAGCCTTGATGGCCACTGAGCTTGGGCACTAAGTGTGTTCAGGCTTGCATATCTGGGCCACAACTGCACCACCCCCAATAATAATGTAATTTATTAATAATGTAAGAGTTAACTAGGGTCTGGGTACACAGTAGCACTAAATTTAATCAGTAGTAATATATAATTCTGGGTGTCTTTTTATTATAACAGTCAGTATTGTAGTGAGACTAAATATAATGCACATACTAAGCTGGTCTCTTCTCTTTCCAATTTCTGGACATTTACCTTACCTTTCTTTCCTTTCTGTCAAAGAGATACAAAAGCATGCCAAGTCTGAAATCACAAAGTTTTTTGGACTAATTATTGAAAACTGTAAAATCCTGTAAGATATTGACTCAAATAATGGAGTAACAGGACTGCTCATTTTTTAGGACCTTTAGAATATAATATCCCGAGAGGACTACGTATAATCTATGTCTACAATGAAGTATAATTCTAACTGCGAATTGTCTTTTGTGGGGTTATTTTTTGTTGTTTTGTTTTTGTTTCTGTTGTTGGGCCATACCCGGCAGTGCTCAGGGGTTACTCCCTGGCTCTGTGCTCAGAATCACTCCTGGCAGGCACGGTGGATCATATAGGATGCTGGGATTCGAATGACCATAGGTCCTGGGTTGGCCGCTTGCAAGGCAAACATCCTACCGCTATGCTATCTCTCTCTGACCCATGCACATTGTTAATTGTATATACAATACGGTTAATGGTATGCACAATTTGGTTGCAATGGGCAAACAAAATCATTTCGTTCTAGAAATGATCTTTCTAGATCATTCCAATGAAGTTATCTTTCATTAACATACTCATGATAACAAAAATCAATTACTTTGGAAATGTAGATTTAGAGAGCAGTTTAGTGAGCTCAAATCTGTGAAAATTACAACCAATTCTGGCTTGTGGCATTTTCTCTTGCCTCCTCCTTTTTTTTTTTTTTAATAATATCTTTACTTAAGCACCATGATTACAAACATGACTGCAATCATGTTACTCATTTTTCTTGGTTTTTGGGTCACTGGTTTTGACAGTGCTCAAAGCTTACTCCTCCTGGCTCTGTGTTCAGGGCTTATTCCTCCTTGCAGTGCTCAGGGAGCAAAACAGCATCAGGGGGATCAAACCTATGTCAACTGCATGCAATGCAAGTTCCCTGACCACTATCCTATCTCCCAGCCTCCTATGCCATTTCCAAAGGCCGGTTACATATGGGTTAATCCAGGGTGCCATCAAGACCACCATTATCTTTCCTCTTACAGCTGCTCACATATGCCCAAAAAATGTCTGTAGACATTCACAGAAAACCCCTATCAAGTTCAACATTCTACTAGTTATATGCCACACAATCTTCTATCACTCTACTTCAATCCTTTGTTTAAACAGAAGAGTATTTGCCTGTGCTCAGTCTCCAGGAACCCTTAAAGATTACTGGCAGTTGTCAGGCTGGTCTTCAGGGCCAGGCCTGGTAAATCGGGCCCTGAGGGGAGGGGGAGGAGAGAAATCCCTCCCCATGCACATACAAACTACAGAGGCAGGGCCTGCACTCAGAAGACTCCACATGCCAGGACTTCTGGGTGTCTTCCACTGGTATGTTGGGGGCTCTGGGCAGGACAGCTAGCCATAGGCCCCCTGGGCTGACCACTTAGTCCAGGGAACTGAGATCCCACAACGCAAGACTGGTCTTCAGGGCCAGGCCTGGTAAATCGGGCCCTGGAGGGAGGGTTGGGGAAACAAACTCTTGTCGTATGCATACTCGACCCCATTCAGGTGTTCTTTTCTTACTAGTATTCATTTTCAAAAGCATATATACTTTTTAACTCCACTCCAAAATGTTCTTAATTCTTGATTGTTTCTAGGAAAAAAAATGGAATGCTATATATTTGGAGGATAACATTCAAATAGGTCTCCAAAATCAGTGTATATGTAGACGTGACTTCCTATACAGTGGTCCTCTCTGACTGCCAAGCCTAATCCATAAACAATTCATCTATACAATGTATATAGCCCCTCTGATATATTGCCCCTCCCCCACAGCAGAGCTCTCATCTCCCAACCCGTATTTGTTATCTGCCCCTTAATTAACCCTCTTTACCCTAAGTTCTTAACTTGTTAGGCACCAAGACTGACCTCCTGCCCCAACAGATCCTGCCTTTTTGCACACCCCTACAAAGCTCATTATTACTCCTTAACTCTCTCACCCCCAACCATAAGTACCCCACATTTACTCTTTTTCACTTCAGTACTGCACAATCCTATTCACAGGCCAAAGTCGTGCATTGGATTTAACAACCCCCAACTATTTCAAAAGACATAAAATAGACACATATGTCTTTTGAATATTTAATGTGCATTTTCTTTGACAGCTATAACTCTTTTTTTTGTTTTGTTTTGTTTTTTGGGCCACACCCCATGACGCTCAGGGGTTACTCCTGGCTATGCGCTCAGAAGTTGCTCCTGGCTTGGGGGGACCATATGGGATGCCACCGCCCGGCCCCGACAGCTATAACTCTTACTAAGTATTCTTTTACAGTGACAATTCTACCCACTTTTTATCTTTTCTTCTCTTTGTGAGCTGTTCAATAAGGAATTTTGGTGAAAGAGTCCCTCACTTTAATGCTTATGATTGAACTATATCATGGGGATTGTTGGACTTGTTCTTACAGCCCCCATATGCGCCAATAATGCCACGTGGCATCGTTCCTGGTTTGCATAGGCACATTAAAATGGGAAAATACTATACATACAAATAAGCTCTTATCTAATAGAGATTGGAACACACAAATCTGGTAGTGCAATGGGACCTTACACCCTGAACATTGATATAATGACCAGGCACAGGCCTCAGAAGAATGGGCATCCTCCATTCACCCCTGAACCAGGGAAGCTATCTACGAAACATCCAAGGTTTTTTATAACAACACCTGGAAGCAATACTCTACCAGGGAAGACCCTACCACGGCTCTGACATTGACCTGCTCAAAAGAGACTTCCCTTAACACTAAGAAGGCTTGACAACAACAACGAACTGCTTACAGGACAGGGCTCTCTGCATTGCCCTTTAATTGTGAGGTGAAACGAGAGGACACTCCGCACCATCCTGACTGCAATGTAGGATATGCAGATTCCAGGATCTTTAATACAACAACAGAGACTGTGTGAAAAAATAAAAGTGTAATGTCACTACAGACAATAACTTGGATTGAACAAACTAGTTTGCCTGGAGCCTAAAGTTGGTCTTATGTCAGGAAACTTCAGGGGTAGGGTCTCCTTGTATTTAGGCCAAGGCTTTTCCTTTCCATGTCCCTCATATTTTGGTGGGCCTATGCAAACAATAATTGCCACTCTAACACCATTTTTACTGTGCTCCTTTGACTCTTATCCTTAAGAAAAACAACCCACTTAAACTTTTGAGGTTAACTTAAACTAATATGCATGTGCATGGAAATATAAAAGAGTACTTTGCCTTCAATGTTTGTACATGGGTTCTGTTTTATTTTTCTTAATGTTCTTTGGCTGAAAGTTCAAAGTTCAGATATCAGCAAGGGGATTTCTGAGAATTCTGTTTATGGGTGATTGTCCTTCCACTGTAACTTTACCTTGTCCTCTTTCTTTGCATCTTTGTTCTCATAATTAAAAATTAAAAATTAAAAAAAAAAGATTGCTGGCAGTTGTTCTCCAAATACACCTGCAAACCTTCCCAGCTCTTGGTGACTGGAAAGCACAAAGGTAATCCGACTGGGAGAGGCTCTCTTGCTCCCCATCTCTGCTCAAGGAGTTGACTGGCCCTTTTGATGGAGGCTACTGGAAGGGCTCTGGGCCACTCAGAGAAACTGTGCTGTCATTGCAGGGGTTCCCCTGCCTGGCTGCTCTATGGAGAGGTGCTGTGGGTAGGATTCCTTCCATAGTACATCCAGTCCAGCTGGGCCCCATATAAGCACACCTTTCCGTGAATCAAAGTTCTAAATGTATACACACAATCATATTTTTTAGCTTTTTTCCCTGATAAATACTATATGCATGGCACAAAGGAATATGTATTCATGCCTTGTTCATATAACAATATAACTGACACCTCTGAACCAGGAGTTTGAGATGATATCAAGTAACTGATGAAGGTCTTAATTCTTCACCAGCATTACCGGGTGTAGCCCAAAAGAAAAAAAAAACTGAAAAATAGAATAAATAAAGGAATCAGAACAGAAGTTGAGAGCAGAGAGTCAAGATTAAAATCTGGAGCAGGAGAGAGAATACAATGGGTAAGGTACTTGCATGCAGCCAACTTAGGTTTGATTCCTGTCACCACATACAATCCTCTGTGTACTGCTAGGAGTAATGAGAGCACTTCCAGGTATAGTCCCCAAAACACAAAATTCAATTATGGGCCTGAGAAAATTCGATGGATAAGTGTATGCTTTGAACAAAAGGTCCAAGTTTGATGTCTTGCACATCTTGCTTCCTCAAGCACCCAGCCAATAGCATCAAAGCTCTCTCTCTCTCTCTCTCTCTCTCTCTCTCTCTCTCTCTCTCTCTCTCTCTCTCTTCTCTCTCTCTCTCTTTCTCTCTCTCCCCCCCCTCCCCATCAATTCCTTGGAGCACCATAAGGGATGCTCCAGATCAAACCAGGTTAGCCATATGTACAGCAAGATTTCTACTGGCTGCACTATCAACTCTTCTGTTTCTCAAGGTAAAGTAGCAAAATTCCTCAAACACTACAGTCACCACATATATTCAATTGCCCAAGGGTAAAAGAATCCCCCAGAAACTATCAGCTCCAGAGTACAATACACACCAACCAGGTTGGCAATGGCATGGGTCTTCACAAGAGTTGGTCGTATGCTGCATGTGGACCAAGTGTGAAACTGAAGGGCACTGAAGAATCCTTTCCAAGGAAGCATCACATCCTAGTGAGAAAGCTAGCAGTGACACATGGAAGCACATATTCGTGGGTGAGAGTGAGAACATCTAAGAAGAAGTGCTATTTAATTCACTGTATCCTTATTATCAATGCAGGGGTTTGTCTTTGACATTGTCTACAGCCCAAGGATGCTTATTTAATGTCACCTGGAAAATTAACAAAGGATGTTGCAATTACAGAGGCAAGTAGAAAAAAATAATTGAAACATTAGTTTGATTATGATTAGTTCAGCAAAATTTTTAAAGCATCACAATGAGAAACTAAACACAAGGCAAAGCTTCTTTTCTTTAGAAATCCAAAGAAGAAAATATCTACCTGAACCAACCCATCCTGAATCAAGTGGGTTACAAAAGATATCAAAAACTCGATGACTTAAGAATGTGAGCTAATTTAATTTTCCCTATTATGTAAGAGAGGTTTTATTCCAGGGTTAGAGAGATAGCCCTTGAAATAAATGAAATTATATTTTATTAAAAAGCTTTCACTCTTGGCACTTTAATTTAAACAAATGCTGTCTACATTCTTAAATCCAGCAAGAATATCTTACCAAGAAGTATTTCATTTCCTCAAAATAAAAAAAATAAAAAGACAGATTTATTTAAATTACTGACATTTAATTTTTTTTATTTTTATTTTTTTATTTTTTTTATTTTTAGTTCTCCAAAACTGGAAGGTAGAGGTAGAGAGAAATGTCCACTTTCCAAATAAATACCTTTTGGAACACACATTCTCCCACCTAACTCACAAACGGACTTCCCACCCACCAACAAACAATTGCTGCAATTCCACAAGCAAGAGCCATACCCGTGTGCATGCACTCGTGTGAAAATATCACACACACTAAATTGCACTGAGGCCGTGACAACATGCAACTTAGTCATGTGCAATATCTCCACCAGAGCAAGCAGAATGGGAGCATCAGGAAAGAAGGGGACGATGCAAACATTCAGGACACAGCATGCTCTAAGAGGAGGAAAATGGGTGGAGGGTGCATGCCACGCAATCTGAAGTTCATAAAGTGAAAACTCAGGGTATTCAATTTAGAAGGATGTGTCTTCAGAATCAAGGGTAACAATGAGCATTCAAAACTTCCATGAGACAATGGTTCTAATGTGGCTGCATATTTCAGAAGGCAGAGTGTGAAAAACAAAGACACTTTCATGGTCTTGACCATGCAATTAACTCCCAGTTACAATTCCACCTTTTATTTTTTTAATGGGTCATAAAGAATGAGTTATATAATTTCCACTTAACAGACTGATAATAATTGATGCTTAGAAAAGTCTATTGTCACAATAATGCAGATGAAATTGTAGTGAGGGCTTTACAAACATCTTAATTAAGATGGATTTTAATTAAGAATGATTAACTATTATTTTTCCACTTAAAATTTTTCTTTGTGAAGTAGCATTTTCCTCTTGAGGACAAATCTTCAGAATAAAAAAATAACTGACAAGAACTCTTAAAGTTGAAAATGATTTATATACAGGAGAAGGTTCTCTAGAGAAATGGCAAAGTTCATATATTTTGATTTGTCTTAAATTTGACTCAAAAGAGAAAAAGAACAAGAGGACTTCAACTGCTTAAAAAATCTTCAATTATGATCTTTATCCAATGTGATAAATACAATTATTTCTGGTTAGGAAATAGTTGAAGCAGTTTAGTATGTACCATAATTTCCAATCTTGACAAAAATCTATCAGCTTTAAGAATCTTTATAACTATATAGGCTTAGTATTGAGAGTTGTCAAACTTTTTCTTATTAACAACAAGATGTTATGGGGCAAAGAGATCATATCAGGGTAAAGGTACATGCAGCAGGCTCCAAGCACCACAGTATGTATCCCAGAAATACAGGATTTTTGGAGGGGGCATATTTGGCAGAGCTTGCTAGCTACTTAAAGTATGGTGCTCAGAGAAACCTAGTGGTTCCTGGAACTGGACCCAGGACTCCTGTATGCAAAGCGTGCTGCATTCCAGCCACTTCTCCCTAACCCTCCATATCCTACTTCACATCCAGCACTGGATGTATCCTCTGGACTTCGCACTGAATCACTGGCACGCATGGCCAAGGAGGGTGGGGAGGGACCCATAACTCCTGAACACCACTTCTGAAGACCTCCCGTCTCTGACAGATAAATATGATGAAAGGTTTTGTCCCAATATACTTTGAAACCAGGACATGGTGCATCATTACACCTACAATGCTAGGCAGATAAAGCTAATTTTTAAACAAACTAGAAGAATACATGAATTTCTTTAGATATTCACAGATGACCACATCTCTTTTAATATCAGCACTTCTTTCCTAAACTGAAGATCTTCACTTTCACTGCCAGCCATGTGTACATGTCCCTCTGAACAGACATCTTATAGATTCATAGATCTAACTCATGATGATCTACCCTGAAAAGTGTGTGTGAGAGAAAGAGAGAGAGAGAAAGTGAATGAGGAGAGAGAGAGAACAAGAACTCTGGGGGTGTGCTATGATTTGGAAAATACTGAATTAGAAGAATGAAATATAGAAAAGTTTTTATGAGAATAAGAGTCATTCTAGGAAATGTCAGAAAAATAAAGTCTCATCCGCCTCAAGGTTCCTTATAAAGAGGTAGGTCTCTGTGATGTCTGGCTTAATATTAATTATAGTTAATGATTGATGGCTGATTCAATAAACTTTATTCTACTGAAAAGTAGACTGATTAATTTTCTTCCTTGGTAGAGTATTTGCATAAATTTATTTGAATCAGACAAATGTTACTCACAAAAATTAAAGCTAATATGCTGCTAGAATTTTCATCACTGGATGAAAACCAGTGGCCGTGCAAGCTTAGAAGGGACACTAAAGAAAAAGAAAATTCATGTAAAAAAAAAAATAGATGAAGAAGGGGCATTAAGGACAGTAAGTTTCTTCCCTGAAGAGACTTCTTCACCTTGAGAAGCTCACCATGAAAAAATGTATTTCTAAACATAGAGTTTTACATGGCCAGCTCTTCAACACCTGAGGGCACTAGAGGGTATAAGAACATTTTATTTTTAAAATCCTACTTTAATTTTTGGAAGAGGCCACATCTGGAGGTGTTTGTGGGCTGCTCACAGTGTTGGACTGGGGGACATTGTGGTTCCCATAATTGAACCCAGGGCTCCTGCATTCCAAGTATATATTCCAACCCTTTGAGTGATCTCCCCAGGTCTGTTTAATCCTATCTAGTAATCGATCAAGGAAGCAAGATACTGACAAAGGTGTTTGGAGATACTTCAAAGTATGAGGCTCAATGATGCTCAATCCATGTACTGTTGAATACAGATAATTACAATATTTAAAAAAAATAAAAAAGACTTTGTGCAGGCTTTGCTAATAGAAAAGCATGGGAACATTAACAGTGAGACTATATTTTAAGAACACATATGCTACTTGAATGTAGTAACCCAGAATCCAAAGTGAAATCCTCACTAGCTGTTACATAAATGCATGAAAACATAAGTGAACATCAGTCACACAAGATTGCTGGCTATCTCATGGGTCCTGAAGGAAGACTAGTGATGAGCAGAGTTATTATCAAAATGTACATGAAAACAGAAATATCGGCCAAAAATTCCTTATTCAAAAGAAGTTTAAGATCATCTGGCAAACAACTTATTTGTAGAGGAACTGGGGGGCCAGGTGAGAGCTCAAAGAACTGGGAGTATGGGGCTGGAGCGGTGGCACAGCGATAAGGCGTTTGCCTTGCATGCAGCTGACCTAGGATAGACCACGGCGTCCCATATGGTCCCCCAAGCTATTTCTAAGGGCATAGCCAGGAGTAATCCCTGAGCATCACTGGGTGTGGCCCCAAAACCAAAAAAAAAAAAAGGAACTAGAAGAACTGGGAGTACATACTACTTGGCATACAGGAACCTCAGGTTAGATTTCCTCAGCACTGTATGGTCCCCTGAGTACTGCTGGGTTCGTGATAGCTCCTGACCTCCCTCAAAAGAAGAAACTACAATGAATAACATGAGAATTTCATAGGAGTAACTGGTCCTAAGTAGAAGTATATTACTAACAATGAGTTAAAGAGCAATAAGGGACAAGAGTGGAGAGAAGAACTGAGACAGAAGAACTGAGACATGGATCACATCAGGTCTCTGCCCAGGTTTAATAATCCAGAGGAAAGGAAGACCAGAGACCAGTGATGTGGAAAGAGCACATGGGGGCTAGAGATGAACAATGGTATTATTTGAAAGCCAAGACTGTAATCCCTGGATCACAGTGTACAAGACAGAAGTCTCTGGCCAGAGCCTATGATGCACAGAGAGCCTCTGACGTGACAGTAACCAACTTTTGCAGAGGACACAGCCCCACGGCAAGGGCAGAGAGAGCAGGCAGGAAGACCTACTCTCCTCCCGGAGCAAAGGAAGAATTTGTGAAATCAGGAGGACATTGAAGGATGAGGCCTCTGTGTGGTACTGAAGTGAGGTGCCAAAACAAGAGCCTGTGGGTGAAAGCGAGTTATAGGTGACCATCCAATCATTGTAAAGCACAAGCTTAACAATACAAAAGTGCTATGAGTTTTTCTTTATTTTTTTTCCTTGGTCAAGATCTGTATTGCTCATAATAATCTCCGCTAAGAAAGGAGACCAAGTCTTTCTTTTCTTGTCTATTTTTGGTTTTGGGGTCACACACCTCTCTCTGTGCTCGTGAATTACTCCTGATGGTGCTCATGCAAATCGTATGAGGTACTGGGGTTTGAACCCAGACTGGTCACATGCAAAGCAAGCGCATGACCTGCTATATTCTATTGCTCCGGTCCCCCTTCAACCCAGATTTTTTTCTAGTATCCATCACCAGTCTACAGCCAAATCATACAAGAACGCTCAAGACAGAAAGCTTGAGAAGCCAAGTTCAGAAGGAAATGGAGCCAGCACTAAGCTCCCTACCTGATCGCTTCTTCCACAGATTGGCCAATAATATTAGAAGAGGGACCTGGCTGAGAGAGTGGTGTCAGGCTGATTACCCACTTCACAGGCTTGTAGTACTCATCACTGGAACTTAATAGATAAAATAGTGTGGTCAGGAAAATTATCTGCAAAACAAAGGGACAGTAGCTCCTAAAAAAATCATGCTTGGAACCTAGAGGAAGGAAACTCAAAAGGAGCAGCGGGCAGAAGCGAGAGTGGCCTGAACATGTTTGGCGTGTAGCTCAGATGGACGACATACCAGGGACAGCACGAAGTTCAGGAGGGCGGTCCCACTGTAGAAGAGGATGGTCAGCAGCGTGGTGACAGTGGTGAACAGTAGGCTCACATTCCGGCTCATAACAATCCACAGAGACTCCAGTATCTGAGCAGGAGGCAAAGCGCAATATCAGAAAGAGGTTTCTACTGCTAGCTAGTGTGCAGTTATAGCATTTTAGTACAGTAGACTGTGAACAGCAGAAATGAGTAAGACTGAACGGTCACATAAATTATGACCGATTAGGGGACCCATATAAATAGTACAACAAATAGGGTGTTGGCCATGAATGTGTCTGACCTAGATTCGATCCCCAGCAACCCATGTGGATTCCTGAGCACCGCCAGGAGTGATTCCTGAGTGCAGAGCCAGGAATAAGCCTTGAGCACTGCTGGGTGTGGATCTTTCCCCCCACCCCCAAAGATAAATAATTATAATCATATATTTTAAACACTAGTAGGAACTAAAAACATGCCAGTTGCATATTGCTTTAAATCACTATAGTTCCCAGCCCACAAGTAACTCTACCTCAATGTGCCCCAGACTTTAATAATGACTTTGGGATTAAATCATTTTAGGAAGATAATATGTTCTATGAGGTTGGATCTCAACAGTAAAAAAAAAAAAAAAAAAAAAGTGAGAGCAAAATTTATCCTAAGCTACTTTATATTATTCCCAGAACCTTGCCCAGTTTAGTGCATTGTATATCACACAAACAACACCTATAATAAATATTCTTATAATTTAGTAAAAATTAACTGAGAACAAAAGAAAACATCTTTATTGTGATATAGAACATATTATATGGAGCAGAACAAAATATCTAAGCCAAAGGCAACAACAACAACGAACTCAAGAGACCCAAAACTTTAACAATCTAAACTTAAAATGGACCTGTTATGGTGGCAGCTGGGGGGGGGGGGCAGGGAGGTGGTATGGGCTGCCTTCAGGGATCATTGGTGGAGAGAGGTAGATACTGGGAATGGGATTGGCCCTGATTCACTGTATGTCTAAAACCCAACTACGAAAGACTGTATAAATAACAATGGTTCCAATAAAATAAAATTTTGGTAAGTCAATTAAAATACTAAGAAAAAAAGAAAACAGCTCTATTATGATATAGAACATATTATATAGTGAGCAGGGTGGGCAAATGCCTTGCATGGGGCTGACCTGTGTTTTGATTCCCAGAATCCCATATGGTCCCTCAAAGCACCACCAGGAGTGATTCCTGAGCGAAGAGCCAGGGGTAACCTCTGAGCAGTGCCAATGTAGCCCAAACTACCAGAACCCCCCCCAAAAAAAAGAAAGAAAATAGTATATGATATAAAGCTAAGTCTCAAAACAAGGGTAGAGACTAAACTGACCCCAAACCTTCATGCCTCCCACCTCAGCCCCAAGCCCAGCACAAATATTAGCCCTGATGTTCCCGAGCAATTCTGGCTATGGCTGTGGAGGCTCCAGACCAAATGCCAATGGAGAGACCCTGGTGATACCTGACACCATAAAGCCTGACTGAGTAGTACCATATCCTTTGGTCATACAATTTAACCATCTGTTAGCCAAGAAACACTGAGATTGCCCCCTAGGGGCCCATACCTAGACCAAGACCAATTGGGAGGCCCCTCAGCAAAAATTAACAAGCCAGGAATAGGGCAGGATTAATAGCTCAGAGGATTAGAGCACATGCTCTATAGGCTGGATCCCCAGTTTCCAACCTCAGCACCACACATCCCTCTGGCAAAAAGCCAGGAACAACCACAAGCATCACTAAGTATGGTACAAAAACCAAAAAGGGGGAAATCAGGAATGAAACTTTCATAAAAAGCATGATAAATATGGAAATAAATTTAGCATAAAGATCTACCAATAGGAAAATATACCAAATTGTAAATGAAGGTGTTAAATATTATTAATATGGGATTGCTAGCATAAATTCATGTTTTCATTTCCTATCTCTTCATGAAGTTCAATTCCCTTTAGACAGGGTTCATTGTCATCTTCCCAAAAAGAATAGCCCTCTGCTTCATTTAAAAAAAAAAAAAAAGGGGAAGCAAAAAGATCCAGAAAAACATACCCTTATGGTGTTTAAGATACTTCATTCAACCTTCTACCCAAGCTGTGAGGAAGCATTACACTTGTGATCTTCTTTAAATGAGATGGGGAAATTGGAGGTCAAACATAGACTTTTCAGAAGTTTGAAAGCCTAAGAGCATGAATTTTGGTGAGTAGAGCTGGGACCACAACTCATGTTTGCTTTTATTTCCGAGTCCTTCCCCAAACAGTAGTTCTGTTTCTGCTGTGCATTGAGATTATACCATCTGATCTAAGAAAGGCCTGTTCATGCCTTTCCTACCTCAGATATGCCATTACAAAGGCTTATTTTGTTGTCTGTGGTATTTCTTCCAGACTTCAGTTCAGCCTTCCTAAGAGAATGTTGACAGGCTAAATTCATTTACAAAAACTCCTTACATAAAGTCTCAAAAAATGCTTCACGATGCCTACAGAAACACGCCTGATTAATTGCTCGACCTTGAGGGATTAAGAAATGAATGAACAAGGCCATGACCCTAAGGAACAAGGCCTTTACTTGTGATTCTAATAAACATTCTTCTGGGGAACTTCGGTCACTTTGGAATTTCTATCAAAAAAATGTTTTTTAAATAGTTTCTCTTGGTCACACTGATATACCTTATGGTCAGTGTTAAGACACTCGCTGCTACATTCATTGTAATCTCCCACTTCAAGTCATCTATGTCATCAAGGAGATTAGGAAATGGTTCAAAACATTAAGAGGAGTTGAATTCTGTTGAGTATAAAGGCAAAAATAAAAAATATAACCAAGATTGGTCCTGAAGCTTCTTACAAATACTACTGTTTAAGACAAGTGATGATGTAAAGGAATGTTGACTTTTTATATGGTCAATGTTTGAAAGATTTACACCAATCAGTAAACCCAGATCTCACATAAGTACACATTATAAAATGCACATAAGGGTAAAAAAATGCATAAGTGAGAAGGACAGAAAGGTAGGATATGTATGTGTTAAAATATTTTTCTTTGTACACACCCAACCCTGGTTCAATTCTGGCTCATTATATGATTTCCAATCACCACCAGGAGTGATGCCTAAATACAGAGCGAGGAGCAAGCCCTGAACACCACTGGGGGTCTAGCAGATAAACAAAAACAAACATATACACACATATTACAAAACAGAACAAAAAGAAAATCCATATTGAGTCAATATAGACCATGGACTTCTAATGTAATCTCTTACTTTAGAATACAAAAATAATCCATGAATTCAAATTCTTCACTGCACCTAAACTTGAAAGTTATCATTTGTTGAATTTTGATATCGTTTCGAAGAACAGGCACAACTGCCTAGGAAGGTCACTAAAAGATTCCTCTCTTCCAAATGCCTATCTACATATCTACATAGGACAAAGTTCTCTTCACATACTTTAATCATAATAAAGCAACAACTTTTCGAATAACAGATGGAAAACAAAAGTAGAGAGGCATATTCAGACACTAAAGAGATTTGCAAAAAGAGAAGGTGTAGTCTTCTGACTACATCTTTTTCTGTTGGGGAGCAAGGGGAAAATGCCTATTTTCCCAGAAGCAGAAAGTATGTTCTGTATATTAACTAGTAATGTTAATAAACAGTGAATTGAAGAGAATTTTAAAGTTCTTAGTTTTTACTTCTAGTAAAACAGAAATAAATTATAATTCATGTTAAGGAAAAAAAAATACTCTCTGAAATGCTCAGACCCAAAAGTTTGAAAGCTACTGGAAGAGAGAAAACAGAAGGATTGTTGAAAACATACAATCAGGCAGGGGACAGAGCTCAAGAAGAGGCTAGAGCACTTACCAGGCATCAGAACCCTAGTTTCAATCCTTGGCACCACATGGTCCCTGAAACCTCACTGGGTGAGACCCTGGTGACTTCCAGAATCTCTCAGGTGGTACTTGAGGTGCCCAGAACACCAAGTCTAAGCAATGCTGCATGGCTGAGGCTAAGCTTTGAACTCTTGAGCCAGCAGTTGGGTTCAGTCTTAGTCAGGAATAGCCCCCAAACTCCCCTGAGCACTGCCCCCAAACAAAATATAAATGTAAAATTAATTTTTTGTTTTGTTTTGTTTTTTGGGCCACACCCGGTGGTGCTCAGGGGTTACTCCTGGCTGTCTGCTCAGAAATAGCTCCTAGCAGGCACAGGGGACCATATGGGACACCGGGATTCAAACCAACCACCTTTGGTCCTGGATCAGCTGCTTGCAAGGCAAACGCCGCTGTGCTATCTCTCCGGGCCCTAAAAAATTCTTTAACCAAAAGACCTGAATGTTTGGATTTAATTTAAGCCCCTCTAGCTGTTATTTATATTTTTTATTGGGGAAAGGGTTTGCACCACACCTGGCAACTCTCAAGGGTTATTCCTAGCTCTGCACTCAGAAATCACTCCTGGCAGGCTCAGGGGACCATATGGGAGGCCAGGGATCAAACCTGGGTCAGTCCTGGGTCAGCCACATACATGCAAGGCAAACACCCTACCTGCTGTGCTATTGCTTCAGCCCAGATCTATTATTTCTACTTACTGAAGTATTGAGTATCAAAAGGCAATGTGTAAAGACGTGTTAAAAAAAAACAACCTATGAATCATGGTTACTTTTTGTATTTTTGTTTAGTTTGGGGACCATACTGGCCATGCTCAAGACCAATCCTGGGTGCTTGGGAGACCATGCAGAGTCAGGAATTGAACCTGGGTCTCCTGCATGAAAAAGCATACAGTGAGCTGGCTCTGACTCTTCACCCAACTGTCTGTATTTCTAAGTCCAGTTTAACCATGAATTTCTTACCGAAAGAAATGTCTCAATATTCTCGTGAACAAAGGAAGCGATGTCCTGCCAGTCCAAGATGTCTCCAAGCCAGCTATTCTGCCGGCTGATGGTCATCTTATGCCCTTTGTGCCTTCCGGAATGAGTCACATTCTAGGGAATAGAAAAATCAGATCTTAGTCTAAAAGAATCAAAAGAGCAAATAATGTGCTTTAGATCCACTTGAGCCCTTCAGAAAGTTCTCACATGTGCAAACTGGTTTGAAGAGACAATTCATCATATTTTGCATGTGAGGGCCCTGGGTTTGATCTCTGGAACAGTGTGGCAAGAGAGCCCCAAAACAAACAAAAAAAGAAAGAAAAAGTAAAACACTATGTTATTTAAGAAAACAAACTTTTCCCTGCCCTCAGTTGCGCTCAGGGAACCACATAGGGTACTGGGATTGAACCCAGACAGATCACCCATTTGCAATGCCAAGTGCCCTACCTATAGTGTTCTCTCTCCAGTCCTAATAGAAAAAAAGTTCTTAATAACTAAATTTATACTATCCAAAGGCTAGAGTTAGGGAGATAGCTTGATGGGCTAGAGCTCATGCTAATTATAGAGAAGTCACAGGTTTGATTTCCAACACTTGGGCGCATGGAATCTCAAGCACTGCTGTCAGTGGCCCCTGAGTATTGCTCTAGAAGTAGCCCCAAGCACTACTGGTATAACCCCCGCTTCCCCCCCAAAAAAAGACAAAAATAAATTTCCACTCTCCAGAATACTAGCCACTAGCTGTAAAATCACCCCATGTGCCGAATCTCCGACCCCAGGTGACCAAGTCTGAATTAGAGTCCCTATTAAAATAATCAAATCAGACTGAGAATGAAACACATATAGTCTGACAGTCTTCTACCTCGAGCAAGTTGTTTGCCAGAACTGTTTTTATTGAATACAGAGATCATCCCCCAGGTGGGGCAATAAGGACATAATAATGTAGATAGCTCAGGCTATTCTGAGCCTGTCCCATCCAGATTTAGATATAAAACAATCTTTGTTTTGGATAAAACCAAGTTGTAAACAAACAGATACAAAGAAACCAGGGATGATCTTTGTTTTAGGTAACATAAGATGTAACAACTAGACACATTGGCTATGAAGCTCTAAAATGTGGTTAACTACAAAAACTGACACGGACTGTTAGTGTAAAGTATATATTTTTGAAGATATACAAAAAAATAAATAAGTAAAAAAAAATATATGTATATATGTGTATCTTATGACAATATTTTCTTAGGAACAAACAGTAGAGCAGGTAAGCCGCTTGCCTTGCATGCAACCCCCAGGGGAAATGACAGGTTCTGCCATGGATGTCAACTACCAACTCATACTGATATGTTGTGTCCTAAATATGAAGAACTTTAACCTAGCAAAGTTTGATGAACGAAATCCCAATGTTAAGTCACAAACTGATTCGGCCAACAAGCTTAGAAAGTAAAAAAACATTATTGTAACACTTTCTATCCTCAGTTACTTACCTTTATAAACCAAGAATGATATAGTCTATCCCAAAGTTCCAATACTTGCTTTTCAATTACTGCAGTATTGTTAACCTTATCTCCAAGAATTTTATGAAGCTGGAAAAAAAGGAAAAACAGATGTAATCTGGTTTAATGTGTCAAATAACTATCCTATAAAAACATTAATATATGTTGGACTTTTACATTTGTTCCAAATCCAACTAAGATGTTCCATGCTATTTAAATGGATTCTCTTTTTTTTTTTTTTTTTTGGTTTTTGGGTCACACCTGGCAGTGCTCAGGGGTTATTCCTGGCTCCAGGCTCAGAAATTGCTCCTGGCAGGCACAGGGGACCATATGGGGCGCCGGGATTCGAACCGATGACCTCCTGCATGAAAGGCAAACGCCTTACCTCCATGCTATCTCTCCGGCCCCAAATGGATTCTCTTTTTTTGTTTGTTTGTTTGTTTTTCGGGCCACACTCGTTTGATGCTCAGGGGTTACTCCTGGCTAAGCACTCAGAAATCGCCCCTGGTTTGGGGGGACTATATGGGACGCCGGGGGATCAAACCACGGTCCTTCCTTGGCTAGTGCTTGCAAGGCAGACACCTTACCTCTAGCGCCACCTTGCCAGCCCCATCCCTAAATGGATTCTCATCACACTGTTTTGTTCCTTAATCCTACTCAATAGTCTGAGTAAATTTTTTTGTTTTCTTCTTTTTTTTCTCCTACCAGTCTCTTGGGGGAACTGTCTTAGGCAGTACTCAGTAGGCCTGAGGGATCCTTGTTTAGTCAGCTGGGCCAGACAGACAGTTCAACACGAGCCACCAGAGTCACAACCTGCAATGCCCAGGAGGTTGGTGGGGTAGAGGTGATGCTGAGGATTGCTTTCAGGCCTCGCACATGCAAAAAATGGACTTTGGTGATATCCTTAGTCTGCCTTCGTCTTTGTACTTTCCCTTCACAAAACTTCAAGTGTAATCTAACAACCAGCCACATATGGCTATGAAGCACTAAAATGTAGCTAACTACAAAAACTGACATGGGATGTTAGTGTAAAGTATATAATTTCAAAGCTGTACAAAAAATAAATAAGTAAAATTATAGATATGTGTATATATGTGTATCTTTTGACAATATTTTCTTCTGGAACTTGCCTCTCTCCACACTTTGTTCACATAGATGCTCCTTCTTAAAAGAGATAGTACTGTGGGTAGTGCTTTTGCCTGGGTGCAATTCCTATGACTCCACATACAGTCCCCAGGGCACCGATAGGAGTAATCCCTGAGAACAGAGACACAGGTAAACCCTGGGCACAGTCATGTGTGGCCCAGAAAAATAAAAATAAAATATACGCTTGATTCATCTAAAATGAATCCTGCAATACTTATCTCAAGTATGACATTAAAAGCACTTAACCCAGTTCCAGGCACAGACTTCTAGCAAACTAGTGGAGCAAAAGAAGCAAAAAGCTGTGTCAATCTGAAAGCAGGTTCTGTAATTGATTATATCATCACCGAGGATATACTCAGCCTGCTGAGTTTATCTTCTCTGCTATGACATGGGCAAATAATTTGAACTATTAAAGCTTTCTTAGAAAACTCAGTTAAGGGGTTGGAGCAGTGGCATAAGCGGTAAGGCATCTGCGTTGCCCACGCTAGTCTAGGACAGACCATGGTTTGATCCCCCAGCATCTCATATGGTCCCCCAAACCAGGAGCAATTTCTGAGCGCAAAGCCAGGAGTAACCCCTGAGTGTCACCAGGTGTGGCCCAAAACAAACAAATAAAAAAAACCTCATAAAAATGAACTGTAAACTGCCAAGCACAGTTACAAGTGGCTAGTAGCACTTAATCTGCAGATTTGTTTTCTTCCTAATATTTTCATTGATGTCCAGCTTCAGTGGTTATTCTGTCCTAAAGTATAAACAGTAAGATCTACCCTGAACAAAAAGCAAATGGCCTATTTATTCCAGTCGAATAGTTCAGGACACCAGTACTACTCTATATGATTATCTAGGAACTTTCATTTCATTACCTTGTGGGTTATCCATTCTCGTCCATACTGATAAACATTATTAGCAGCAGAACTGAGAGCTCTTTGGACTACTTGGGCTTCGGGAAGCCAACTAATTTAAAATACAAAGAGAAAAGTTAAAAGCAAGTACATTTTTAGTGCACTACACCAATAACTCTTGAAACTTGATACAGTTAAACCATCTAGTAACTGTCAGATTTTTGAGTAGTCACCAGACACAAAGCAATCCAGTGCAGAAACCCTTGGGTTTCTAAGCCTAGCTCATCACTAAGAATTTCCCATCAAGCTTCAATTAAGTTTTCAGTGAAACTATCCCAGAGCCTCTGTTTCAGAGTGGGGAGGTGAGTGAGTGAGTGAGTGAGTGAGTGAGTGAGTGAGTGAGTGAGTGAGTGAGTGAGTGAGTGAGTGAGTGAGTGAGTGAGTATGTGTGTGTGTGTGTGTGTGTGTGTACTTGTAGGTGAGTGAGTGAGTGAGTGAGTGAGTGAGTGAGTGAGTGAGTGAGTGAGTGTGTGTGTGTGTGTGTGTGTGTGTGTGTGTGTACTTGTATACAGAGGACATATGGAGATCATCTGACTTTTTTCAGCAGAAGCAGTTCTGGGAGCCAGCACCAGCAACAGTGTGTTCTTAACTCAAATTTCATTTTATTAAAACTGCCAGTGAGGGGGCAGAGTGATAGCATAACAGACAAGGCAATTGCTTTACACGCAGCCAGCCCGGGACTAACCCAGGTTCAAACCCCGGCATCCCCTATGGTCCCCCGGGACTGCCAGGAGCAATTTCTGAACGCAGAGCCAGGAGTAAGCACCGAACACTGTCGGGTGTGGCCCAAATAAAATAAAATAAAATAAATATAAAACTGCCAGTGAACTGCTAATTACTTTTGAAATTTAAACAAAAACCACCACTTTCTAGAATTATTCTTAATTTACAAGGCTCTAAGATTTTGTGACATAATATAAGATTCTGGATTAATTTTCCTGACGAAAGAATGACTATCAAAGAAAAGGAACCCTTTACTTCTAGGGGTGCAGACAACCATTCTCTAGGTCTCCCTTGAAGTGCTCAGACCTTAGTCCAATGCTTACTGGGTGCCTCTGCTGACATTCACTTACCAAAAGAACCTCAAACTCAACATATACAAAGTGAGAGTCTCTTATTTTCCACTTCAAATCTACTCCTCTATTTCCCATACTGGTTAAGTAGCCAATCCTCACTAACTTCCATAGCTAACAATATCTAGATCATGCTTCTCCGCATTTGTCATTTTTTCTTGATTAAAACTTAGAGTCACTTCAATGTTTTTGTCATTTTATGGCTATGTGACATATAACCTAAGTAAAAGTAAAATTACAAAAAAATTTTAATCGGGATAGAGTTATAGGGTGCTTGCCTTACATGAAAGTGACCTCAGTTTGATCCTCAATGTCACATTATGGCCCCCCAAACACCACCAGAAGTGACCCCTAAGCAGAGAGCCAGGAGTAATGAGCACTGTCAGGTGTGAACCCCCACCCCTTAAAAAAAAAAAAAGAGCCTCTAGAATAGGAAATAAGTATTATTTTAAAATTCAAATAGACATATAATTTATGCATGACTACATTTCTATCTGGCCCAAACAGACAATATATTAAAAAAAAAAGAGAGAAATAAAAGGGATGTGAGTGTATCAAAATAAACTTGATTTACAAAAAAGAGCAATTGATCTGATGCTGGGCCACTTTGCTGACAGAAAATCACATATGATATGGGTAAATCAATAAATAAAAATAAAGAGGGAAGGGGGCCAAAGAGTTAGTATACTAAGCAGGATGCTAGCCTTTTATCCAGCCAACCCTGGTTCAATTCCCAGCACTGCATACAGTTCCCTGAGCACTTACTTCCAGGAGTGATGATAAACACAGAGCCAGGAGTTAAGCCTGAGCACCACTGGGTGTGGCTCAAAACCAAGAACCAAAAATCAGAAATAACACAATGTGTGATCATGTCAAGAATTTTACAGAAACTTGAGGCAAGACACAGTAGGGTCCTTTTATTTGGTAAGAAACAATGAAAAAGTGATGACCTGGCCAATGAGAGATCATAATCTCAAATTTCCTAAATTTCAGTCAAATTTCCTCATCTGTGAACCAGAGATAATTTCCTCAACCTACCTTAATCACTCTGAAAAATATAAAAGAACATTGTGTAGGTAATGGTGTTTTTGTAAATTATGAACCTGATAATAAACTGCAAATCTCAACTGCAGGATACAATTTTTTTCTTTTGTCTATCTTGTTTTTTTTTGTTTTTGTTTTTGTTTGTGTTTTTTTTTTGGAGGTGAAGGAGGGCAGTGTGAGGTAGGTTCTGGGGCTACACCCTGCAGTATTCAGGGAGCCACATGCAGTGCTATGTACCAGGTAATGCGTTAACCAAGGTACCGTCTCTCAGGCCCCTTGACTTGATTTAGCTGCAGGGGCATAAGTGGTGGTGCTCAGGGACCATCAAAAGCCAGACCAGCTAATGTTGGTGTGGCTTCATGGAGCTGAAGATCAAGTCTGGGACTGAGCACATGTGATACATGGTTATGACCATGAGCTGCATTCCCACACTAGTATAAGGTGTCACTTACCATACATTGTACCCTAATATCTCTGGCACTTTCTCCCACTTCACCACCCTTTCTCCTCTATTACATGCCATTCTCATATAAAAATAACACATTCCTCTGTTTTGGCAAGTCCTATCATTCAAATCCCTTCAGGATCAAAACAGATCCTGAATCTAAGTCAGCCATCTTGATTGTCATCATAACATCTTACTTTGCCCACTCAGGGTGATTTGCTAGCGTTTCATTAATCAAACTGCTTGTGACTTCAATCATATGCACACTTTCTTGATGTACCTACAGCATAGAGAAAAGAAAAAAAAATTGCTGTTACTAAAAAAGTCCACTATAACTTTTTTTCTTTTGGATTTTGGGCCACACCCGGTGACGCTCAGGGGTTACTCCTGGCTATGAACTCAGAAATCGATCCTGGCTTGGGAGACCAGGGGATCAAACCGCGGCCCATCCTAGGCTAGCGCATTCAAGGCAGATGCCTTACCGCTTGTGCCACCGCTCCGGCCCCTAACGTTTATTTTCTATGCTATTATTGGAACACTATTATTTATAGCCAAATGGTCATGTGACTTAGTTTCAACTAATTTCAAAATTTGAGCTATACCCTATGATATACCCTTATGGGATTTAAAGTACATTATAAATTCCCTACTATGGTCAGAATCTCAACAATTTACTTATAAAAAAATATGTAAATAGGGACCAGAAATGCACATGAGCCCAGATTCAATCCCTGGCACCCCATGTGATCTCCCCAGCCCTGCCAGGTAAGATTCTTTTTTTTTTTTTTCAGGAAAGATTCTTGAGCAGCATCAAAAGTAAGCCCTGGGGCCAGAGAGATAGCATGGAGGTAGGGCATTTGCTTTGCATGCAGAACGATGGTAGTTTGAATTTTGGCATCCCATATGGTCCCCAAGCCTGGCAGGAGCAATTCATGAGCATAGAGCCAGGAGTAACCCCTGAGCGTTGCCAGGTGTGACCCCCCCCCAAAAAAAAAAGAAAAAAAAGAAGCCCTGAGCACACCCTAAAATATTTGTAAACAAGTAATATAAATAAATTGATCTATAATATAGCTTTCACCAAAAAAAAATACACACACACACACACACACACATACAATCCACATGAACTTATATATAACATGTATAGGGGGCAAGAAGCAACTGAATAAGGATTCTAACTTTTTAAAAAGTCAACTTATAACTTTATCTCAGAACTTATCTTCCCCTATCATCAACAAAATGATGATAACTGTAATCATTAGGTTGCCTACTTGTCCTTTTTTGGTCTGGATATTTTGTTGTTGTTTTGTTTTGTTTTTGGTTTTTCGGTTTTTGGGCCACACCTGGCGGCGCTCAGGGGTTACTCCTGTCTCTGCACTCAAGAGATCGCTCCTGGCAGGCTTGGGGGAACCTATGGGATGCCAGGAATCGAACCCAAGTCCGTCCCGATCAGCTACATGCAAGGCAAACACCCTACCATTGTGCTATCTCTCTGAACCATGTTTCTCTTTGAAATTCTGAGTAGTTCATATAAATGAAAGCTACACTATTAAGTACACGTCTACTATTGGCCCAATATCATTTATAACTGTGATATTGACATATACCATATATTTATAACATTTACAACATACACATTTATAACTGTGATGACTTTTTATCATATAAAAGTATTTATCTGTATCTAGTAACTTTCTCTATTAATCATATTGTTAAAACTAATATAATCAATCCCCATCTCTCCTCTGTACCGTTTCATAGTACATCTCTTTTTTCTAATTCTCGGTCAGTCTTTTTTAAATGGTGGCACTCAGGTGACCTGAGAGATCAATACTCCTGGACAACAAGGGCTGAAGGTTTAGAATAGCACTGGTTGCTAGACTTGTGTTCTACCATGTAAGTCATCATCATAGTCCCTTTACTGTGAATATTTTAAATGTTTTGGATTTGAAGGATATTTTTTAAAAATACTATTCAGGGGCCAGAACAATAGTACAGTGGGTAGGGTACTTGAGTTTTTTTCCCTAGTACTCCATATAGTCCCCCAAACCTGCCAGGGCTAAACCACCAGGTATGGAGGGGAGGAGGAGGAAGGGAAAGGAAAGAAAGAAGAGAAAGAAAAGGAAGGAAGGAAGGAAGGAAGGAAGGAAGGAAGGAAGGAAGGAAGGAAGGAAGGAAGGAAGGAAGGAAGGAAGGAAGGAAGGAAGGAAGGAAGGAAGGAAGGAAGGAAGGAAGGAAGGAAGGAAGGAAGGAAGGAAGGAAAAAGAAAAAGGAGGAGGAAAGAGGAGAGGAAGAGGAGGAGGAAGAGAGTAGGAAGAAGAGGAGGAGATGAGAGGAAGAGGAGAAATTCAGTTGAAGCTTGCTTTATAAAAAATCTTTTAATGTTTTAAAATAAAAAATTTTAAGATCTGAAAACCTCTAAATATTAATTAGTTACCTTATATTTTAAATGACTACAGACATGATTATATTTAGAACTGTCATTCTGTTGCTTTTTGCTTTCTATCTCACAGCTAGCATTCCTCTTTTTTTCTCTTGTGTTAAGTATCTTTTGGCAAGCCATTTTGATTTCCCTAAAATCAATAGAACTTGCTATTTTATCTTAAGCTTCACACATCTTTAGTTTCTCATTATTTACTTTGAGTTAATGAGTAACTTACAGTAAAATACTCAATAGGAAACTGCTCAAAGATAAGGAGTACAGAGCCTGAACAGAACCCAGCATAGCTGCTGCCTCCTGAGCCTGGGTGGTCCCTGCATTGCCAGGCCCACACACTAAAAAGCACTAGGAGAGGCTCTCAGTGTCCCATCACTAAAGCAGAGGAATGTCTCCAATTATGGGACGGAATTCCTTTAACATTTTTATAGCGAGGGTTTACTTTACCTTTTTGTTTTATTTTGTTTTAGGGCTACACCCAGCAATGCTCAGCTTAATGCTCAGGGATTACACAGAAGGCAGGGATTAAACCTGGGCTCCAGCGTAATAGCTCAGCCCACTGAGTTATCTCTCTGGTCCTTATTTTGCCCCCCCCCCCCACCTCTGGCCACATCTGATGGTACTCAGATGTAGATTAGAGCAAAGACCTCAGGAATCACTCCTGGTAGACTAAGGGGGCTCTACAGAGTCCTGGGGATCAAATCCAGGTTGGTCATATATGAGGCAATACTGTGTAGTCTCTGTTTCCTTGCTTTCGTTTTTCAAGAATAGTTTCTCTAAGGCCAGTGAGAGTGTATGCTTTGTATCTGGAAGGACCAAGTTGGATCCCTAGGACCACAAATCCCCTGAGAATTGCCCAGAGAAACCCCTGAGCACTGCCTCGTGTGTCCCAAACTCCTCCTATATTCCTTACAAACAAAATCGGAGTAGTTTCACTGAGTATAATTCTTCTAGACCCCAGATTTGACTCCCTACTCTCTACTAGCACTCATTGTTAATTCTAAGGCTTAAGTAAAATATTAACAATTGATTCTTGCAAGAAATTCTCATTGGCTTTTAGAATCTGACTATAAAGTATTAAAGCATAATTTCATGTCTGAGTATATTTATTCTACTAAAGGTTTACTGAATTACTTGAATCTGTTAATATATTATGCTTTTCATCGAGTAGGCAAATTTTTCTGTTCTTATTCAAGTATTTGTGTTGGGGGAACACATCCAGAGGTGCTCAGAACTTCCTCCTTACTCTGTGTGCTCAGTGATCATTCTTCTAAGTGCTCATGGGTTCATATGAAGTGCTGAGAATTGAGCTTGATCTCTCCAGCCCCAACCTCCAGTATTTTTACCATGTTTTTTCTTTTCACCATAAAGGATGCCAAGTCATGTCTATTGACATGTATGATATTATCCACAGATCTCTAAAAAATCTGTTCATCCAATATGTAAAAACAATGTTGTTATTCATATTTATGGCAAATTAGTAACATAAAAATCATAAATATTTTGGGTCACAAAGAGAGTACGGTAGGCACTATGCCTTGCATAGTACTGACCCAGATTCAATCTCTGGCACCACATACTGTCCCTCAAACACTACCAGGAATGATCCCTAATTACAGAATTAGAAATAAGTCCTGAGGGGCCAGAGAGATAGTATGGAGGTAGGGTGTTTGCCTTGCATGCAGAAGGACGGTGGTTTGAATCCCGGCATCCCATAGGTCTCCCAAGCCTGCCAGGAGCGATTTCTGAGTGTAGAGCCAGGAGTAATTATATAATTACTCAGTAATTATACTGAGCCCCGCCAGGTGTGACCCAAAAAAAAACAAAAAACAAAACCAAAAAAAAGGAAAAGAAAAAAGCCCTGAGCAGAGAAGCAAAGATGAGTGTAACTTCCTTCCCAATCTCGCTCCTCCCTCCATCCCCAAAACTGTAAAAATACTGTATATGTTATACATTGTTGTAAGCAAAATAACATTTCCCAAGTCTAACTTCTTTTTTTAAATAAAGTCTTAAATTGAACCATAGTGAGTTACAGCTACAAATCTGTTCTTGATAGAGTTTTAGTCATACAATATACAACACCCTTCACCAGTGCACATTTCCCACCACCAATGTCCCAAGTTTCCCTCTCGCCTTCCCCTGCCCTTTCCCCTGGCTGCCTCAATGCCAAGCCTCCCTTCTTTCTCACACCACAATTCTAACAAGTAAAGAGGTTCATAGCAATGGAACTGTACTTTACCTTTGCAGTCAGGAGCAGGGCTAAAAGGAGGGTTCCTATCACTAACAAAAATATGATGAAAATGCTAATAATTTTGTCTAACATCTTCTCCAACCAGATGATCATCTGCACAGAAATGAAAAAAATTATTTCTTTCAAATTCAGTTTCATAAAAATCACATAAGCATTTAAATATCATGAAGGCAAAACAGGTTATTCGGCACTGCAAATTAAGGTATGGCTTAATGATTAAAGCAGTGAGAGCTGTAAGTAACTTTAGAAAATGAATTCAGAATATTAATTATTAATTGGTTGTTATAGAAATAGTTTGTTATTGTCACTGCTAAGAAAAAGCAGTCAATTTAAGCATAATCTACATCTATGCCTGAATTCTACTGTAGTCCTAGTTTTCAGTGACTTACAATCTGGTATACAACCTGAACAAAATAGTGACAATCCATTAGCTGATCTCAAATCTCATCCTTAAACTATCAACAAGTACTGAGAAAATGTGTCTGATATAAAATATTTATGTCCTAAATTCTGTAGTTTAAAGAGGAATTACATTAGAAATACTTTCTCCTTAATGTCACTAGGTAATCATAACACAGTGATGACAGAAATCTAGTGTCAAAGTACATGATAAATAGGTTTCAGAACGAACAGTTACCCTGGGGGCCAAGGGTTGAGAGGCAGGGAAAGTCAGGGAAAGATACAGAATTGGCTTCAGTTACATAATGTTTTATCAAGCAGGAAAAGTCATATGGTTGTTCTTTACGTAATGTTTTATCAAGCAGGAAAAGTCATATGGTTGTTCTTATCCTTTTTATACTTGAGTTATTCAATAATAAAATACTAATAAAAATCCAATATCCAATTCTCAATTTCTATTTTTTTTAAAATCCTAAGCTATATAGGAAGTCATATTAAGGACCATAAATAAAGAAGAATCATTAATACTGTGGTCATTCCTTCATCCACCATTAAATGTTTGTTTGCCCTTCATAAAAATGCAATTTATCTTTTAAGGGTGGGTGGGCCATACCTGACAGTGCTCAAGGATCACTCCTGGCAGGGCTTGAACTATACGGGGTGAATGAAAGGGGTCAGCCGCATGCAAGGCAAATTCCCTACTTGCTATACTATCTCTGCAGTCCTACAATTTGACATATTGAATATAATGCTTCTCATCCTTCACAACTATGAGTAATACATTTAAATTTTTATTTTCAGGCTATATGATGGTTCTAATATATTGCTATCAAGCTAGCCATGCAAATACTATGTAGCATTTCAAAAATGTAATCAATGATATGATAGCTATTTAAACACAATATTGCACCTTTCAACCCCAACATGAGCCACTGTATTCCTGAATCAGTTTTCCTTCATTTAGATCTGGAATTATGCTGTTCAAATAGCAAGTTAAAATAAACATCTAAGAGCAAAGAATGGCAACTTTAAAAAAGTGACTTCTAAAACATTTATTTTTCAAGCAATGATTATAAGCTTCTACCCTCTCCCCTTAATTTCTCACAAAACATGTTGTGGTTAAGAGAGCAATATTATAAGCAATATTAAATTTGATCTTTTATCTTGACAATTAGTCTTAAACAGGGGAGTTAATTCATGCTACAAAACACTAAACACAATATAGCTTTTAATTCTAAGATATGGAAGGTCAGATTTCATATATTGAAAATAAGTTCTAAAATCAACGAAACCAAAAAGTTTCTCAACCAACTCTGCCTAGTACTTGAAATAGTTTCTGAGAAAAGGAAGGGTGTGTTGCATATCTTTCAATCTCCAAAGCCAATCAGTATGACCACATGGTAACTTCATTATATATGGATATTTATGAATGAGTATAAATAAAATAATTCCAGAACTAAGACCAGATTTACATTTATAAATTATAATTTGGGAATCTGTTTTGCTTTAGAAAAATCCTGTCCTGAACATGTTTTTAATGTAAGTAATATTCTATTTAGGAAATATGAGTATCTAAATCGGTGCTAGGTTATTCTGAACTATAAAATACAAAATATTACCAGGGATGTTATACAATTCATGAGACTTAGGTTTCATCCCTAGCACCCTAAAAGAGCAAAATCAGAAACAAAAATCCGTGAATTATTTCGCAGACATATTTTATGAACATCAACATTGCAAACCAAATTTATTGTTAAACCACAGTAAAATTTTTCTGTAACAAGCCTCATATCTGTGGGTGGGAATAAGAACCTTCAAAAATCACTAAAAATTCATATTCAAAGGGTTAATGGTTAAATGACAAAACTCATTCAAAAATTAAAATAAATGACCTTGAGGCAGGAGCGATAGCATAGTGGTAGAGAGTTTGCCTTGCACGCCAACCCCGGACAGACACTGGTTCTATTCCCGGCATCCCATATGGTCCCCTGAGCCTGCAGGAGCGAATTCTGGGTGCAGAGCCAGGAGTAGCTCATGAGTACTGCCAGATGTGAAGCAAAAACAAAAAGAAATAAAATAAATGACCTTACTTTAATGCTCAATATATAAGCTAAGAAAGTGGCACTGGATAGTTTTGCTCACATTATGGATAGGCTGGATTTAAAAACATTACAAGGACAGTGAAGAAAGATAGCAAAACTATGGAAAAGAGAAAGAAAATGTGAGGATGGAAGGGGCTGATACAAAGAACTACAGAAAGGGGAAAAACAAATCAAGAAAGCTTAGAATGAAAGAATAATTGGAAATGACTCACAGAGAAACAGGGCTCTTTAAGCACAGAATGAGAAACTTGGACAGAGACAACTATAGAGAAAGGAAGCAGATAAGACAGGACAAGTAAGAAAAATAAAGGAAGTAACAAGTTGGCCAGAGTGATAGCACAGTGATAGGGTGTTTGCCTTGCATGCTGCCTATCCAGGACAGATCCTGATTAGATCCTGAGCATTCCATATGGTCCACCAAGCCTGCGGTTTCTGAGCAGAGCCAGGAGTAACCCCTGAGCACTGCCGGGTATGGCCCAAATGAAAAAAAAAAAAGAGAGAGAATAGAAAAAGAAAGCAATGATGTCTTGAGAAACAGATTACCTTCCAAATAATCCTACCTGATTGACCTCACTAAAACTTACAATACCAAATACCCAGGGCTGGGATTTTTGATCTCGCTTGTATTGTTAGTTATAATGGAATGGAATATATTCAATGTGTTCATGTGATTTGGGGGGAGCATATAACAGAATTTCAAACAATCACTCTACCTCGCTACCAAAGCTTATCTGTTACATGGAATCATCAAAAAGAAAAAAGTTATTAGAACTCGTAAAAACTAATTAAAATGGATTCGGTTTATAATATAAGACAATCTAATTCATTTAGCCAGAAAGTTAACTAACATTGAATCTGAAGGTTTTAATTGTCATGCTATTCAATCTCTTAGGGCAATTTCATTTCAGTAAATACAAATTGAAAAAGTATCTAAAGCCACCAGCTCTGATCAGTAGAGAAAATGTGGCTAATGCTTATAGGCCAACCTTTTGCAAGAATTGAATGAATTAACTTACACTAGTTTTCTTTTTCCTCTTTCAATTTACACAGTTTTGCAGGAAATTGGAGGTATGCACAACCAATACATTTAGGTGGTGGTAGTTGCTGTTGGTGACAATACTGGAGTTGTACAGATCTCTTGGTTTTGGGGCCACACCTGGACTCTTCATGGGGAATATGGGAAACTGGTGCTTGAACCTGGGTCAGCCGTGTGGAGGGCAAATGCCTAACCACTGAACTACCGCTTTAGCCCTGTATGGGTCTATTTTATACAGAAAAGTCAATCCAAAATTGAAAACTTTAGGCATTTTGTCCTTTCCTCCACATCAATAGAAAGAAAAAATCTTAATCTTTACATTCAAAAGTAAACACTTTTATTTCTAAGAGGTACTAGGTCTATTTTTTGTATTTGTTTTTTGGGACACATCCAGTGGCACTCAGGAGTTACTCCTGGCAGGCTTGGGAAACCAAATGGAATGTCAGGGATCAAACCTGGGTCGACAGTGTGCAAGGCAAATTCCCGACCTCATGTGCTATCCCTCCAGCCCCAACTAGCTCTATTTTTAAGAGGTACTTTTGGTTATTGTTGTTTTTGTTTTGGGCCACACCTGGAGGTAGTCAGGAGTTACTCTAAGTTCTGTGCTCAGAAATCACTCCTGGCAGGTTTGGGGAATCGTTTGGGATCAAATGCACTACCCACTGTGCTAACTCTCTGGCCCCAAGGAACTACATTTTCTTTAAAGCTCCTATCATATACCCACTAAAAATACTTAGTCTTATTATGCTTAAATTCATTTCACATAAATGATATCATCTCTTACTACCTATTCTTGAGATTTTATATTAAATTTGTATCTTCTATATATGTGCATTAAATGTTAGAGATACAGCACTCCCTTATTTATCTAGATTATCCCTATTGAAAGTATTTAAATTGTACCTATTGTAAGTCTATGCAGTCCTATGGAAGATTCATCATAGATGCACATTCTTTAAGTTAAATTTTTTAGAATTATTTTTATAAATTTGGGAGCGGGGTTGAGCCACACCCAGTTGGCGTTCAGGGATTACTCTATGCTCTGTGTTCAGAAATAAATTCTGGTCGGCTTGGGGAACCATAAAGAATTCCAGGGATAGGGCCCGGAGAGATAGCACAGCGGCGTTTGCCTTGCAAGCAGCCAATCCAGGACCAAAGGTGGTTGGTTCGAATCCCGGTGTCCCATAAGGTCCCCCGTGCCTGCCAGGAGCTATTTCTGAGCAGACAGCCAGGAGTAACCCTTGAGCACCGCCGGGTGTGACCCAAAAAGCAAAAAAAAAAAAAAAAAAAAAAAAAAGAATTCCAGGGATAGGGGCTGGGAAGGTGGCGCTAGAGGTAAGGTGTCTGCCTTGCAAGCACTAGCATAGGATGGAACGTGGTTAGATCCCCCGGCATCCCGTATGGTCCCCCCAAGCCAGGGGCAATTTCTGAGCGCATAGCCAGGAGTAACTCCTGAGCATCAAACGGGTGTGGCCCAAAAACCAAAAAAAAAAAAAAAAAAAAGAATTCCAGGGATCAAACTTCCACCAATTATGCTATCGCTCCAGCCCCAAGAACCCGTTTCCCCTCTCTTCTTCCCTCCCTTCTTCTTTCTTTCTTTTTCTTTTTTCCTTTATTTTTCTTCCTTCCATCTTTCTTTCTTTCTCTACTTCTCTTTCTCTCCTCTCCTTCCTTTTCTTTTTTCCTTTCTTTCTCTTTATTTTTCTCTATTCTTTCTCTCCTTCCTTCCCTCCTCTTTTCTTTCCTTATCTCTTTCTTTCCTTATTTATCTCTTCTTTCTTTCTTCCTTTCCTCCTTTCCTCCCTACCCTCCCCCTCTCCTTTCCCTCTCAGCTCCTCTCCTCTCCTCACCTCTCCCTCCACCTCTTCTTCCTCCACCTCTTCACCTTCCTCCTCCTCCCCTTCCCTTTCCTCTCCTTTCCTTCCTTCTTCCTTTCCTTTTCTTTTTGTTTTTGGGTCACACGTGGTGGCAATCATGGGTTACTCTTGGCACTGTGGTAGAAATTACTCCTGGTAGGCTCAGGGTTCATATGAAATGATGAAGATCAAACTCAGGTTAGCCACATGCAAATAAACACCCTACCCATTGTACTATTGCTACAGCCCCTGCTAGCTATTTTTATTTATTTATTTATTTGTTTGTTTGTTTATTTATTTATTTAGTTTTATTTCCTGTCCTGCTAGCTATTTTTAAAAGGAGAGAAAAAACTGTTACTAACCAAGAGCATAATGTAAGTACTTCAAATCTAAACTTAAAAAAAAATTGCATGTTATGAGCAGAAAGGGATAGAAATAAGTTACAGTGAACAGAAGGACCATATAAACCAAAAACAAAAGAATCAAAAATAATAATAATAAATCTTGGAACAAGGAGATACCCTCTATATCCTAAAGAATCTTTTGAGTTTTAACAAATTATCATTGTACTATGATCATAATGCTTTACGACCTTCCATAGCTTATAATTAGAACTTTAAAAACCAAAATTCAGATTGAAACACAGCGAGAGAAGATGTAAAAGTAGAAGTTACAGAGTTCAAAAGTAAAAACCAATATCTGTGTGTTCATTTACCTTCTTATTTAGCCAGTGCCAAAGCTTGAGGACAGGGGATAAGGTGAGAAAAAGAAGATAAGAATAGTAGGATATCATTAGAGAATGCCATAACAGTATGAATAGAAAAGAAAGTCACTAAAGCATGGAGAGGAAATTACCCCAGAAAAAAAAACTGAAGAAATTATCCCAAAGGAAAAAGTCATAACACATTAACAATTTTTAAACCTATTGAATGTGGCCTTCCTTTTAGATACATAATGATTGAAATGATGGTGACCACAAGCTTTATTAATGATACAATAATAAAAATAGGTAAAAATGCTTCTAGGAGTAATGAGTCATTCCCAGGGTGATAATTTTTCTAATTCACATTCATATACTAGTTTCACTATATCTACAGTTATTTATTTTTACAGTCTTAATTTCCCAATAGGTTTTAAAGTAAAACAGTTCAGTATAATGAAATAATGAATGCCTGGCCAAAAGGCTGGCACCTTTAAGATTCTGTTAATCTTCGGTACAATTTCTTCCATCCCCATTTTTAGGTATATTTTAGTTTAACTGTATATAATAACTTACTGTTAATTTTTAAATGTCACCTCATCTAAGCCTTACAGTATTTAGTATACAAAAAGCAATTCTTGATGATACACATAAAACCTCAAAACTGGAGATTTTAGGAATTAAGACTATTGTGACATTAAAATATATAAAGGCAAAAAAGGCATAATTTCATCAGGAGGATTATAAATGCTCTCTTGTGACATTTGTCCTCAAGTACACCCAATGCACATTTACATACTCTAGAGGGAATTTCCTAAAGGGGGAAGAATCAATTTCAGAAACATTGATCTAATCAATTAAGATTTAATAGAAACATGAAAATAAACTTCATTCCCAATGCAGCAAATAAAATGTATTTATATACTAGACAGAATATAGTTTGATCACCAATTACAGTTAAACAAATATTCGCTCTGTGATAATAATTCTGACCTTTAGTATTACATAGAGCCGAAATGTTTCATTTGTTTTAGCAAAAATGTCAAATTTGCATGTGTTTTTCCATTAACAAATATTTGTTGATGTCCCTGGAACATCACTGAAGAAAAAAAAAAGCTGTTTTTCTAAATAAAGAGCCAAACACAGAAACATCAAATATAGGATTTAGTTTCTATCACTTCTGACAGTGATATTATATATATATATGTGTGTGTGTGAACTAAATTCAGTCATTCTCCTTAGGTTTTTGTGTGTATTTTTTTGGTTTTGGTTTTTTTTGGTTTTTGGGTCACATCCGGCAGCGCTCAGGGGTTACTCCTGGCTCTACGCTCACAAATTGCTCCTGGCAGACTCGGGGGACCATATGAGATGTCGGGATTTGAACCATGCAAGGCAAACGCCTTATCTCCATGCTATCTTTCCGGCCATCCTCCTTTTTTTTTTCCTAGTAAGATTAATAGAGCAGTCGAGCTTGATTTTTTTAATTTAATTTAGGGCCCAAGAGATAGCCCAATGAGCATATGTTTTGCCTCTAGTAGGCCAGGGTTTGATCCCCATGTTTTACTAAGCACTATCCAGAACAAACGTGAGCATCACAAAGTGTGATTCTAAAACAAAACCCCCAAAATTTATTTTTATTTAAATATTGAAAGAGAGGCTGGAGTGACAGCACAGTGGTAGGACATGTGCCTTGCATGTGGACAACCCAGGATGGACTCAGGTTGGATCCTTGGCATCCCATGTGGTTCCCCAAGCCTGCCAGGAGTAATTTCTGAGCGCAGACTAGGAGTAAACCAAGTGCCGCAGGATGTGGCCCCAAAACAAAACAAACAAAAAAATTCAGAGACATTCATCTTTCAAAAATAAAGGAGAAAACCTTCCATATATATTTTTAAGTATATAGTACACAGCTAAGAGCTGTAGTTAGATTGGATATTCTCCTATGTTACACTAGCAAAGAATTAAAACTAGCAAACCTTTTAGAAGACAGACAATAAGACAATTTTTCCCACTCATTTCATTTGACTCATACTTGCATCACGAGTTTAAAAATATTCACCCCTTTCTCTTTACAGGAATTCGGATTCCTAATCTCAGCCATACCTACAAAGGGTCTCAGATAACCGGAACTTCCCCAGCATACATCAAAATTGGCCTGTCTGTGGAAAGACCCGCAAGTTTTTATGACGTATCCAACTTCTGTGGCACTGCAGAATGTTTGAGTCAGTCCTTTTTTGACTCAAATTCCCTGACCTTCCAAGCCTCACCCTCCAATCATAAGTATTTTGAATGTTCCAGTAATAACCATTTTCTTGGGTACTCATCTTGCACAGGAAGTCTCTCTGCCGTCACACTGCTCTGGTCACCTGCTCTTCCTGCCACATCGATCCAAATATGTGCTTCCAAATATAACAATATCACCTCTTCTGTAAAACCTTTCCTTTCCTTCAGCCTCACTGACCAGGGTGAATCTACTTACTCAGCTCCATTCTTTTCCTATACAAATTATAATACAGTTGACACTTAAATGGGATTTGCGAGACACTAGGTGCTGATCTAAGAATAACACATAGATTTGAATATTAAACCCTCACGACCATTCTAATTTTAGTGACGAGAAATCACAGCACACGAAAATTATATATAGCATAAGATGGAATACAAATATTTTAAAATCACATAGCCAGTAAGTGATGAACTGGGTCTGAAGTCAGAGTTTGTAATTCAGAGTCTAAGTTCTGTATCTTTATCTCTAGACTTATAAGCTTCCAGTTTTTAATTGTGAATCACTAACCACTGCTTTATTTTGTTTGGGGGCCACACCTAGCAGTGTTCAGGGGTGACTACTGTGCTCAGGAATCAATCGTGTACTTGGGGACTACAGGGGATGCTGCAGCTCGAACCTGGGCTGGCCGCATGCAAGGCAAGCACTTTACCTACTGTATTATCTGTCTAGCCCCTGCTGCTTCTGATTTTAACAGACCACTCTCTCTCTTCAAAGAGAGCCTCTGTAAAAAGAGGTTCTATACCTGATTTTTCATGATGCATTTGTTTTGTTTTGAGACTTAGAACAGTATCTGACACTCAGGACTTCACTTCAAATATATTCAGTAAACTAAGCTGCTGCCTGGTCATATAATCTCAGATGAGAGACATGTAACCCCTCCAGATTACAACTCCATCCTTAAAAAGTGAGGACATTGAACTAAATATTCCATAAAAACATTTTCTCACATTTTCTTGTTTTGTTTTTTGGTCATATCCAGCAGCACTCATGACTTACTCCTGGCTTCACGCTCAGAAATCGCTCCTAGCAGGCTCAGGGTACCATATGGGATGACAGGATTTGAACCACCGTCCTTCTGCATGCAAGGCAAACGCCCTACCTCCATGCTCTCTCTCCGGCCCCATTTTCTCACATTTTTAAGAGGAAAAAATCATCAAACAATACTTAAAACTAAAACTAAGTCCATTCTCTCCTTATATAAACTGTAATTCAAAACTTATCAACAATAGTACAACAGATCATGAAATAAGAGTATTTGAATTTGAGGTCATGATGTAAATAAACTCCATTAAAACAGCTCAAGTTCTTAAAGCCACATACCTTGCTATCAACTTTCAACAAGAACTTCCCAAGTCCAATGATTGGCCATGGTGCCAGGGCATCCTGCCGCTCCTTCAGGAAGAGCTCAATGCTCTGCCACCACACACCGCAGCGTTTTTTCAGAAAATTCACGACTCCAAAGTGAATGACTAGCTTTTTGAGTATCCAGACTACAAAAAAGAGGAAAGACACATACATGAACTATATGTAGGCCAGAAAATAACAGAATAAAAAACTCCTTAAATTCCTTATCTTTTTCAAATAATTAAGGCAGCTTGAAAAATAATGACTAATGAATATTTTCATTGAGGAACGAGAGAGAAGGCCATGGTACTGCACAGATATACTGAGATAAATGACTTCACACAGACACAGACACAGACACACACACACACACACACACACACACACACACACACACACACAACCCTGTCCACACATTACCCCTGGAAAGTCCCTGAAAAAGTCAGGGATTATTTTATCACCCAGAAACACACAAAATACTGTTTTCAGTGATGTAATCTGGGCCCCATGCAGCCTTCCCCTTTCTAGAGTAAAGAATACCCGGAACCTTTGGCATGTCTCTTTCTTCCTGGCTATAATGCTCTTATTCAATTTTGTTCTTTTCCTTGGGCATTTATTGTTTTGTTTTTTGGGATTTTTTTTTGTTTGTTTCTGGGTCACACCCAGTGACGTTCAGGGGTTATCCTGGCTATGCACTCAGAAATCGCTCCTGGCTTAAGAGACCATATGGGACACTGGGGGGTTGGAACCGCGGTCCATCCTAGGTTAGCGTGTGCAAAGCAAACGCCCTGCTGCTATGCTACCACTCCAGCCCCATCCTTGGGCTTTTTTTTTTTTTCGGTTTTTGGTTTTGGGGTCACACCCGGCACCACTCAAGGGTTACTCCTGGCTCTATACTCAGAAATCGCCCCTGGCAGGCACAGGGGACCATATGGGATACAGGGATTCAAACCACCGTCCTTCTGCATGAAAGGCAAACGCCTTACCTCCATGCTATCTCTCGGCCCCTATCCTTGGGCATTTGATGCTGAAAAAGACCAACTGGAGAAATATAAGCTACACCATACTCATCATGATTTTATACCACCATAACATAACATTTGCATGTGTTTCTATTTCTCTACCTAAAGGTACTCAGTCTACCTGCTTCTATGCTCAGGAAGACAATGCAGAATGGGCATTTGAGGGCTACTGCAAATAGACGAATATTGTACCTTGTTTGGCAAAGATAAGAGCATTTCCTGCCAGCCCAGCAGCTGGGACATTAGGCTGCTCACAAAGCAGGGTTAAGCTTTCTTCTAAAGGTCAACTAAGGGGATCAGAGCAACAGTACAGCGTGTAGGGTTGTAGGGTGTTTGCCCTTGTCAGTGGCCGAACAGTATTCAATCCCCAGAACCCAACACGGTCCTCCAAGTTTGCCAGGAGTTATCCTGGAGCACAGAGCCAGGATAAGCCCTGAGCAGTCAATATGACCCAAAAACCCAAATGAACAAATAAGTAATAATAAAGGTCAGCTAAGAATGTGGTAGAGCTAAAAGAAAGTATTAATTATCTGAGTGCTGAATTAAGTATGGAGCCTGGATAATAGGTTCCAACCATTATAAATTTCCTAACTGCAGGGTGTCCGGTTTCCTTAGCTCCAGCCTTATAATCTGTTTATTACCTTTAGAGTCTCTTAAGCAGTACTCAAAGGGCCTGTGGCAACACCAGGCAATACTCATTCAGGTGGGATGGGCCTAAAAGTTCTAAAATTGGGCCTTGGTGTACAGGATGCTACCACGCCATCCCACAAGTGATGAGTGCCACTAGTATCATACCAAGAATTGCTTAGTCACTGCCAGGACTATACCCAGAGGTGCTGGGGATTCAAATCAGGGGCCTCTGAATGGAAGACATGAGTTTCAGTCCTTTTAGCTATATCCAGGGTGAAGCAGTTTATTCTTTAAGTCAGGAGAATTCAATGCCATGTATCATTTTAACAATTCCTTTAGTTTTTAATTTCTAAAAATGCCCTAGGAAAATTTCTGTTATTTCTAAAAGTCTCTAAAGCAGGCTGAAAAGACCTCTTGGAGATCAACTTCTTCAGAGTCTGCTTGCCCAAGATCATGCCAGAGTTTTATGATAAACAGAAATTATGTAGTGACTATGACAAGAACCAAGAATATGGTTGGCAGGAAGCGCTCTTATCCTTGACAAGCAAGGTGCAGTCTTGGTCCATGTGTGCCCATTCTGCTATATCCTTCACATTCATGCCCTCTTCACCCCAGAACAATGGTGGATGGTCTCAAAATAGTCCCCCAAACAGTGAAATTTTTAATAACTCTGACAAATTTAATTGCAATATGCCGATGTTAAAGAAAACGGATTCCCTGAGCACTGACACCTGATTTGCCAGCATAAAAGAAACCATCTGGCAAAACCAAGAAAGTATGGAGTAATTCAGAAAAGCAATATAAGCCAGGCATTTCTACAAATTCCTTAGCAGGAATTCCTTAGCAGGCTGTGATATACTCTTGTAACTTGTTTCACTACAACTGCATCTAGTTCTTATGGCCAAACAGTAATTCTGTAAGAAGATATAAAAAAGCAGCTACAAAATGTCAATTACACATTTATAGTGTATATTCCCTAAGGATAGGCATTATCTTGTATTCCGGTCATAAGCTACATTAAAAAAAATGATGGTAACTCTTTAATTAAATGCCTAATTTAATCAGAATGGTGGATGTGGAAAGCAATGAACAACACAGATGATAATGGTGGAAAACAGGCTTCCAAAAATGAGGTTATGGTTAAATCAACAATGAAAATGCTTGACCAAGAAAATTTTGGAGGCATGACTACAGGATCCCAGGCCTCTGCAGCAGAGTTAAATAATTTTGCATAGAACTAAGACTGCAAGAAGAGGAATGCCCAAATCAGGAAAAGCATGACATAGAATACTCTGTGATGCACCAAATTCAGAAACAATCAGTCCTGGAGCTGGAGAGATAAGATAAACAGGTAATGCATTTGTCTAGCACATACCCCAGATTCTATTTCCAGCCTCACATATGGTTAGTCTGAGCACTGCCAGAAGTGATCCCTCAACAAAGAGGTAGGAATAAGCCCTGAGCACAATAGTAGGGCGCACGCACGCACACGCACATGCACACGCGCACACACACACACACAAAACAAACAAAAAACAACTATTCCTTACGCTTGACAGTTTAAAAGCTTTTAGAGAGAATGAAGAGGTAGGTGTTAAGTTACATGCTATTAATGTGCAAAGACATAACTAATTTATGGAAGACTGTACTGTATAGTCCATTTTGATACATTTAATACACATACTACAGAAACACACATATATACATATGCAATTTAGTTTTTTGGGTTTTTTTGGGAGGGCCACACCCGGTGACACTCAGGGTTACTCCTGGCTATGCGCTCAGAAGTCGCTCCTGGCTTGGAGGACCATATGGGACGCCGGGGGATCAAACCGTGGTCCATCCTAGACTAGCGCTGGCAAGGCAGACACCTTAACTCTAGCGCCACAGCGCTGGCCCCATACAATTTAGTTTTCTGTATATATTTTGAATATACTTATCTCTCAAAGCCTGTTCATTCTGGAGCTGGAGTGATTGTACAGTAGGTAAGATGATTGCCTTGCACATGGTCAACCTGGGTTTGATCCTTGGCATTTCATATGGTCTCCCAAACACCCCAGAAGTGATTGCTGAGTGCAGAGCTAGGAGTAAATCATGAGGACCACTGCATGTGACCCAAAGACAAACAAAAAAACAGACAAAACCTGTTTATGTTCACATAAGATGCACTAGCCTAAAAAGGGAAGGATGGAGGAGAGGAAAAAAAAGACAACAGTTCCTGCCAAGAAGTAGGCTTGGGGGAAAAGAGGAAACTGGTGATATTGGTGAAGGCAAGTGGACACTGTTGAGGGGTGCTGGAACACTGTCTGTACAAAACTCAATCATGAATAACTTTGTAACTAAAATTCACAGTAATTCATTTAAGAAAAATTTTTTTCAAACACACTAAAAGTGATTCCCAAATTCTAACAGCAATCTGTGAAACCCAGCTCACTAACATTCTCCCCTAAAGAATCCAGATGGGATAACCAGAGACTTTTCCCCTTTTTTCAGGGGACACAACTCAGTCCTACTGCCCCACAGATTGTTAACAAGAAAACACATCTTCAATTTTTCTTTTTTTTTTTTAATTTATTTAAACACCTTAATTACATACATGATTGTGTTTGGGTTTCAGTCACGTAAAGAACACCACCCATCACCAGTGCAACATTCCCATCACCAATGTCCCAAGTATCCCTCCTCCCCACCCGACCCCTGCCTGTACTCTAGACAGGCTCTCCATTTTCCTCATACATTCTCGTTATTAGGACAGTTCAAAATGTAGTTATTTCCCTAACTAAAATCATCACTATTTGTGGTGAGCTTCCTGAGGTGAGCTGGAACTTCCAGCTCTTTTCTCTTTTGTGTCTGAAAATTATTATTACAGGGGTGTCTTTCATTTTTCTTAAAATCCATAGATGAGTGAGACCATTTTGCATTTTTCACTCTCACTCTGACTTATTTCACTCAGCATAATAGATTCCGTGTACATCCATGTATAGGAAAATTTCATAACTTCATCTCTCCTGACAGCTGCATAATATTCCATTGTGTATATGTACCAGTTTCTTTAGCCATTCGTCTGTTGAAGGGCATCTTGGTTGTTTCCAGAGTCTTGCTATGGTAAATAGTGCTGCAATGAATATAGGTGTAAGGAAGGGGTTTTTGTATTGTATTTTTGTGTTCCTAGGGTATATTCCTAGGAGTGGTATAGCTGGATCGTATGGGAGCTCGATTTCCAGTTTTTGGAGGAATCTCCATATCGCTTTCCATAAAGGTTGAACTAGACGGCATTCCCACCAGCAGTGGATAAGAGTTCCTTTCTCTCCACATCCCCGCCAACACTGTTTATTCTCATTCTTTGTGATGTGTGCCATTCTCTGGGGTGTGAGGTGGTATCTCATCGTTGTTTTGATTTGCATCTCCCTGATGATTAGTGATGTGGAACATTTTTTCATGTGTCTTTTGGCCATGTGTATTTCTTCTTTGTCAAAGTGTCTGTTCATTTCTTCTCCCCATTTTTTGATGGGGTTAGATGTTTTTTTCTTGTAAAGTTCTGTCAGTGCCTTGTATATTTTGGAGATTAGCCCCTTATCTGATGGGTATTGGGTGAATAGTTTCTCCCACTCAGTGGGTGGCTCTTGTATCCTGGGCACTATTTCCTTTGAGGTGCAGAAGCTTCTCAGCTTAATATATTCCCATCTGTTAATCTCTGCTTTCACTTGCTTGGAGAGTGCAGTTTCCTCCTTGAAGATGCCTGTAATGTCCTGGAGTGTTTTGCCTATGTGCTGTTCTATATATCTTATGGTTTTGGGGCTGATATCGAGGTCTTTAATCCATTTAGATTTTACCTTCGTACATGATGTTAGCTGGGGGTCTAAGTTCAATTTTTTGCAAGTGGCTATCCAATTGTGCCAACACCACTTGTTGAAGAGGCTTTCCCTGCTCCATTTAGGGTTTCCTGCTCCTTTATCAAAAATTAGGTGATTGTATGTCTGGGGAACATTTTCTGAGTATTCAAGCCTATTCCACTGATCTGAGGACCTGTCCTTATTCCAATACCATGCTGTTTTGATAACTATTGCTTTGTAGTACAGTTTAAAGTTGGGGGAAGTAATTCCTCCCATATTCTTTTTCCCAATGATTGCTTTAGCTATTCGAGGGTGTTTATTGTTCCAAATGAATTTCAAAAGTGTCTGATCCACTTCTTTGAAGAATGTCATGGGTATCTTTAGAGGGATGGCATTAAATCTGTATAATGCCTTGGGGAGTATTGCCATTTTGATGATGTTAATCCTGCCGATCCATGAGCAGGGTATGCGTTTCCATTTCCGTGTGTCCTCTCTTATTTCTTGGAGCAGAGTTTTATAGTTTTCCTTGTATAGGTCCTTCACATATTTAGTCAAGTTGATTCCAAGATATTTGAGTTTGTGTGGCACTATTGTGAATGGGGTTGTTTTCTTAATGTCTATTTCATCCTTATTACTATTGGTGTATAGAAAGGCCATTGATTTTTGTGTGTTAATTTTGTAGCCTGCCACCTTGCTATATGAGTCTATTGTTTCTAGAAGCTTTTTGATAGAGTCTTTAGGGTTTTCTAAGTAGAGTATCATGTCATCTGCAAACAGTGAGAGCTTGACTTCTTCCTTTCCTATCTGGATTCCCTTGATATCCTTTTCTTGCCTAATCGCTATAGCAAGTACTTCCAGTGCTATGTTGAATAGGAGTGATGAGAGAGGACAGCCTTGTCTTGTGCCAGAATTTAGAGGGAAGGCTTTTAGTTTTTCTCCATTGAGGATAATATTTGCCACTGGCTGTGGTAGATGGCCTTCACTATATTGAGAAAGGTTCCCTCCATTCCCATCTTGCTGAGAGTTTTGATCAAGAATGGGTGTTGGACCTTATCAAATGCTTTCTCTGCATCTATTGATATGATCATGTGGTTTTTATTTTTCTTGTTATTGATGTTGTGTATTATGTTGATAGATTTACGGATGTTAAACCAGCCTTGCATTCCTGGGATGAAACCTACTTGATCGTAGTGGATGATCTTCTTAACGAGGCATTGAATCCTATTTGCCAGGATTTTGTTGAGGATCTTTGCATCTGCATTCATCAGAGATATTGGTCTGTAATTTTCTTTTTTTGTAGCATCTCTGTCTGGTTTAGGTATCAAGGTGATGTTGGCTTCATAAAAGCTATTTGGAAGTGTTTCTGCTTGTTCAATTTCATGAAAGAGTCTTGCCAAGATTGGCAGTAGTTCCTCTTGGAAAGTTTGATAGAATTCATTAGTGAATCCATCTGGACCTGGGCTTTTGTTTTTCGGCAGACCTTTGATTACCATTCTAATTTCATCAATGGTGATGGGGGTGTTTAGATATGCTACATCCTCTTCCTTCAACCATGGAAGATTATAAGAGTCCAAGAATTTATCCATTTCTTCCAGGTTCTCATTTTTAGTGGCATAGAGTTTTTCAAAGTAGTTTCTGATTACCCTTTGAATCTCTGTCATATCAGTAGTGATCTCTCCTTTTTCATTCCTGATACGAGTTATCAAGTTTCTCTCTCTCTCTTTCTTTGTTAGGTTTGCCAGTGGTCTATCAATCTTGTTTATTTTTTCAAAGAACCAACTTCTGCTTTCGTTGATCTTTCGGATTGTTTTTTGGGTTTCCACTTCGTTGATTTCTGCTCTCAGCTTTGTTATTTCCTTCTGTCTTCCTAGTCTTGGGTCCTTTTGTTGAGCATTTTCTAGTTCTATTAGCTGTGTCATTAAGCTACTCAGGTAAGCTCCTTCTTCCTTCCTGATGTGTGCTTGCAAAGCTATAAATTTTCCTCTCAGTACTGCTTTTACTGTGTCCCATAAGTTCTGATAGTTTGTGACTTTATTGTCATTTGTTTCCAGGAACCTTTTGATTTCCTCCTTGATTTCATCTCGGACCCACTGGTTATTGAGCATGAGGCTGTTTAACTTCCAGGTGTTAAAGTGTTTCTTCTGAGTCCCTTTGGCGTTCACAAATAATTTCAGAGCCTTGTGGTCAGCGAAGGTAGTCTGCAAAATTTCTATCCTCTTGATCTTATGGAGGTATGTTTTATGTGCCAGCATGTAGTCTATCCTGGAGAATGTCCCATGTACATTGGAGAAGAATGTGTATCCAGGTTTCTGGGGATGGAGTGTCCTATATATATCCACTAGGCCTCTTTCTTCCATTTCTCTCCTCAGGTCTAGTATATTCTTGTTGGGTTTCAGTCTGGTTGACCTATCCAGTGTTGACAAAGCCGTGTTAAGGTCCCCCACAATTATTGTGTTGTTGTTATTATTTTTCAGATTTGTCAACAGTTGTATTAAATATTTTGCTGGCCCCTCATTCGGTGCATATATGTTTAGGAGAGTGAATTCTTCCTGCTCTACGTACCCCTTGATTAATATAAGATGTCCATCTTTGTCCCTTACAACCTTCCTGAGTATAAAGTTTGCATTATCTGATATTAGTATGGCCACTCCAGCTTTTTTATGGGTGTTGTTTGCTTGGATAATTTTTCTCCAGCCTTTTATTTTGAGTCTATGTTTGTTCTGACTATTCAGGTGCGTTTCTTGTAGGCAGCAGAAGGTTGGATTGAGTTTTTTGATCCATTTAGCCACTCTGTGTCTCTTAACTGGTGCATTTAGTCCATTGACGTTGAGAGAAAGAATTGTCCTGGGATTTAACGCCATCTTTATTTCGAAATTTGGTGTGTCTTTTGGGTAGTCTTGTCTTAGATTAGGTCTTTCAGTTTTTCTCTTAAGACTGGTTTTGTGTCTGTGAAGTTTCTGAGCTGTTTTTTGTCTGTGAAACCATGTATTCTTCCGTCAAACCGGAAAGTGAGTTTTGCTGGGTATAGTATTCTGGGTGAAGCATTCATTTCATTCAGTCTTGTCACAATATCCCACCACTGCTTTCTGGCATTGAGTGTTTCTGGTGACAGGTCTGCTGTAAATCTCAGGGAAGCTTGCTTGAATGTGATTTCCCCTTTTGATCTAGCTGTTTTCAGAATTCTGTCTCTATCTGTGGGATTTGTCATTGTGACTAGGATGTGTCTTGGGGTGGTTTTTCTGGGGTCTCTTTTGGTTGGTAGTCTTCGGGCATGCAGGATTTGATCACATATATTCTTTAGCTCTGGAAGTTTCTCTTTAATGATGTTCTTGACCGTTGATTCTTCCTGGAAATTTTCTTCCTGGGTCTCTGGGACTCCAATGATTCTTAAGTTGTTTCTGTTGATCTTATCATAGACTTCTATTTTCATCTGTTCCCATTCTTTGACTAATTTTTCCATTGTCTGCTCATTTGCTTTAAGTTTTTTGTCCAATCTCTCCTGCTGTATGGAATTGTTATGTATCTCATCTTCCACAGCACCAAGTCTATTCTCAGCTTCTGATACCCTGTCCCAGAGCTTATCCATTTTGTCATTCACTTCGTTTACTGACTTTTTCAGTCCTGTTAGTTGACATGCTATTTCAGTTTGGAGTTTTGTGATTTCTGTCTTCATATTTTCTTGGTTCTTATTAGTGTTCTGTTCAACTCGATCCATGGTTTCTTGGAGTCCGTTGAGCATCTTCCATATTGCTAGTCTAAAGTCCTTATCTGAGAGGTTGATTAGTTGGTTGGTCATTATCTGGTCCTCAGAATTGTCATCTTCATTCTCTATGTCTGATGCTGGCCTGCGTTGTTTCCCCATTGTCACACTTGTATTGTGGGTTTTTCTACGTGTTGTGGTGGTATTCATTGTCTATATGATGCAGGCAGCACACTCCTCTGGCTCCTCCCTTTCTGGATGGGCTGACTTGCCTCTAAGGGAGGGGAGTCCTCCGTGAATGAAGCCTCACACTGGGTCAAATCTTAGGCCCGAGCATGCAACAGAGAAGACAGTCCGGAGAGAAATGTTTGCTTCTGTGATATAGCACCATTCTTAGTGTAATTTTTCCTTCTTGTTGCAATGGTGTTCTTTCCTTAGGAAGAGTGCACAGCCGCGTAGCGAAGCGGAGCGGCTGTGCTCCGCTCGAGCCTCTTCTTGTCCCACTCGCAAGAGTTTCACGCAAGAGGACAGTAGACAGACATATACAGCTCAAAATCACAGTTTTTCACAGTTGGGCCCCACTGGGCCGGTGTACTTTCATGGATTTTCCCCGCCTGGTGTCACACACAGGGAGCCGGCTTTTGCAAAGTCTTGCCGGTTTTCATGCTCTGTAGTCCCTCCCTGAAAATGGCCTCTGGGCGAGCGAGTTTTCTGGAGCCTCTTTTTGCCCCACTTGCAAGAGTTTCACGCAAGAGGACAGTAGACAGACATATACAGCTCAAAATCACAGTTTTTCACAGTTGGGCCCCACTGGGCCGGTGTACTTTCGTGGATTTTCCCCGCCTGGTGTCACACACAGGAAGCCGGCTTTTGCAAAGTCTTGCCGGTTTTCATGCTCTGTAGTCCCTCCCTGAAAATGGCCTCTGGGCGAGCGAGTTTTCTGGAGCCTCTTCTTGCCCCACTCGCAAGAGTTTCACGCAAGAGGACAGTAGACAGACATATACAGCTCAAAATCACAGTTTTTCACAGTTGGGCCCCACTGGGCCGGTGTACTTTCATGGATTTTCCCCGCCTGGTGTCACACACAGGGAGCCGGCTTTTGCAAAGTCTTGCCGGTTTTCATGCTCTGTTCTTTCTTTACATCTTCAATTTTTCAAGTGTCCAATGACTCGATCTCTAAGATCTCTTTTTTTTTTTTTTTTTTTTTTTTTTAGTTTTTGGCGCTCAACTAGTGGCTCAATTAGTGGCACAACTAGTGGTGCTCAGAAGTTACTCCTAGCTCTGTGCTCAGAAATCACTCCTGGCAGGCTCAAGGGACCGATCAAATCCAGGTCCGTGCTGAGTTGGCTACATGCAAGGCAAGCACCCTACCACTGTGCTATCACTCCAGTCCAGTGATAACCATTTAAATGCAAGCATGACAAATCAGTGAAGTCATCGCAAAAACTGAAAATCAATCTCAGCACAATAATTACCTGCAATAGGCACCGGCAGCAGCTGCACAATCCATAAGTTCAGCCATATCTGGACAGCAATGATGGCCCACACAAGAAACACGAAATAGACATCACTTGTTTTCTTCTTCCTGAGAAACGTCCCAATTTCAGGCCTCTGCCTGCCCAGCGTGGGTGACGGGGTGGAGGGGGATGGAGACGAGGATTCAGTGACAAGAGGCTCTCCCTTGCTATTACTTTCTAAAGAGAAAAAGGGAGAAGAAAACAGCCCCATGTTAGTCCAATTTTGCAAACAGCAGTACAAAGCAGTTCCTGGGTCCTACCCTATTTTGCAGCCTTCAATGCATAACACAGAGAATGTGATCACACTGGCTTAGAAAAAAGAATTGTGTGCTTGCAAAAGAACCAAGAAATGTTGACACTGGGGAAAACTTCAGTTTTTAAGAAGTTGAGATAGGGGAAATTTTCTTTACTTCCTAGTTTACATATTTGATTTTACTAGAGTTTATTCACAGGACATCCATATCACTCAGATGCACTAAAAAAAAAAAACTATATATATATATATGAGAAAATCGGGGGCCAGAGAGATAGCATGGAGGTAAGGCGTTTGCCTTGCATGTAGAAGGTCGGTGATTTGAATCCCGGCATCCCATATGATCCCCCAAGCCTGCCAGGAGTGATTTCTGAGCATAGAGCCAGGAGTAACCCCTGAGTGCTGCTGGGTGTGACCCAAAACAAACAAACAAACAAACAAACAAACAACAATATATATATATGAGAAAAGAACTGAGAATTATACTAACAATCACTAGAATTTCTACATTTAAAGAAATCCCCCATTTTATTGATTATATTTTATGTATTTATGTTTCTGAGACAATGGCCCTTCCATGTAGTTTCATCTGGAAATGAAAGCAACTGCTCCCACAAAAACCAAGAGATTCAAATCATAACTTCTTAGAGCAAGATAAAGAACAAGAAATTTTCAAAGCAATCTTACTAAATTATTTTACAAATGATACTGCTTTCTAACCTACAGTGAATACATTTATAGTATGAATATGTCTATTACTCAGTTTCACCAAGAGGTACCATATACAACAGAAACCATGTAATTTGGTTTGTTGTTTTTTTTTTATTTCGGAGAGTGGGCACACCAGGCCATCCTCAGGGCTTACTCCTACTTCTACACTCCAGAATCACTCCTGGTAGTACTTGGGGAATCCTATGGATGGGATGCTGAAGATTGAAGCTAGGTTGGATGTGTTCAAGGCAAGCATCCTATCTGCTGTTTTATCTCTCGGGTTCCACCATGTGTTTGGAATGGTAGCACTTAAAAATATGCTTCATGATGATAAAAATAAGTGAGATACTGACACCTGCATTTTTGCCTTCCATAAAAAAGTATATTATTTCAGAAAGTCTAAAAAATTTAATACAACCAGCTGCAATCCCAATGCCACAGTGCCCCATATTCATTCCTTGTTCCTATCATGTCCCTTTTCCTTTTGGTGGATAGCTGACCGTCTTTCTGGTTCTCTCTCTCTCCACTAAATCTTAAGCACACAGACTAGTGCCTAATATACAGAAGACATTCACTGAACATTTGTTGAAATTATGACTTTTTCATTATTTCCTAATTTCCTATGAGACAGTAGCCATCATTTTCTAAGTGTTAAACCAAATGCAAAATGTGGAGCTTTTTTGGGTAAAATTTTACTTTTGATAGGACGAACACTCTGTGTGTGGCTTGGTCAGCTCACAGTCCCAAACTAACATCAACACCGAGGAGAGTGAGAGCTACGTTTGTTACTCGGTGCTTCTACTTACTCGGTGCTTCTACCTTACTTTCTTTCTAAGCATCTTTCTAACTTGGAAACTACCTGTTGATCAAGATGATGGATACTTAAAAGTTCAAAACCTGAACATCATCTCTGTACCACTCTGTTTTATGTTTTGTTTTTTTTTTTTTGGTTTTTTTTTTGTTTTTTTTTTTTGGTTTTTGGGTCACACCCGGCAGTGCTGGCTGTCTGCTCAGAAATAGCTCCTGGCAGGCACGGGGGACCATATGGGTCACTGGGATTCGAACCAACCACCTTTGGTCCTGGATCGGCTGCTTGCAAGGCAAATGCCGCTGTGCTATCTCTCCGGGCCCTACCACTCTAAAAACATGCAAGAAAATCCCATTTTCACCATCCCAAATGCCTTTTTCTTAGGTTATCCCTTTCTTCAGTTCTTCTGTGATGCCAGTTCATTAGGAGAAGCACACCAAATATACCCCTTAACTCTGAAAGTTTTTACATTAAAAGCTTCCAGCAGAAGGCTCTTGCATCCCTGAGCTCTGTATAATGTGAGTCCAAAGCTGGTATAAACTTCACAGCCAGCTCTCACAAGGACTCTAAATGCATAGTAACCAGTGAGAGTATTTTAGGGAACATGACTGATCCATTAACAGCATTTAAAACAAACTTAGAGAAAAGCAAGACATGCTGAAAAAATAGGTCACTGGAAGACAGAAAATAAAAATCAGAAAGGAATATTTGAAGAAAAGAACCCCCCCCCCACACACACACAAAAAGAAATATAATGACAGAGAAAAATAGATCAATGGAGAATCAGCAATTATGAAAGAAAATAAGAAAAGGATAAAGTAAAGATAAAGGTGGAAAGAGGCAAGCAAGGAACACCAAGAAAAGGAAAAAAAATATAAGAGAAAGTGAGGGGAGATGACAAGAGGCCACAGTGAGTTGCCTTGCCTAACATCTTTGAACCTGGGGCTGGAGAAGTAGCATGGAGGTAAGGCATTTGCCTTGCATGCAGAAGTTCAGTGGTTCAAATCCCAGCATCCCATTTGGTCCCCTGAGCCCGCCAGGAGCAATTTCTGAGCGTAGAGCCAGGAGGAACCCCTGAGCGCTGCTGGATGTGACCCAAAAACCAAAAGAAAAAAAAATCTTTGAACCTGGGTGCTTGCCGTCCCAGGTTCAATCCCTAGCATCCCCTCTGGTCCTGAAAACCTCCAAGAATAATTCCTGAGTGCAGAACCAGGAGTAAACCCTGAGCATGGTCAGGTGTGGCTCAAAAAATAACACAACAACAACAAAAACTGATGACAAATAAAAAAAATAAATTAGATGCATTAAATTCAATAAATAAATGATATGAAAATGTATTTTAAAAGTGATGAGAAAAAAAGATGAATGGGGAACATAATATAGGAACCAGTGATCAGCCAAAGATGTGATGACAGTATTCTTAGATTTAGGTTTATTTTCCAGAAAAACCCCTTCATAACATCACCTACCAGCAGGCTGAGTGGAGGCCTGGTCTTCATTGCTTGACTCATATCCTGTGATAGAGATGGCCAAGGTTGCTAGAGTAGAAGCTGCCATGGAGATAACTTGTCCTGGTAACTCTGACCCTGTAAAGCAAAGCACAGTGTTTTAAGTACTTTTTAAAACAAATACAACAGTAGGAGATCACAAATACAGCTGCAGATAGAACACAGTAGAACACAGTATTATTACAAGATAATAGTCTTGCATTTCAACAATAAAACAAAACCGTTACAGATAGAACACAGTATTATTGGGGCCGGAGAGATAGCATGGAGGTAAGGCGTTTGCCTTTCATGCAGGAGGTTATCGGTTTGAATCCTGGCGTCCCATATCGTACCCCGTGCCTGCCAGGAGCAATTTCTGAGCCTGGAGCCAGGAATAACCCCTGAGCACTGCTGGGTGTGACCCAAAAACCACAAAAAAAAGAAAAAAAAAAAAAAAAACACACAGTATTATTACAAGATAATTTTTTAATATTTTTAATTTTTTTTTTTTTTTTTGGTTTTTGGGCCACGCCTGGAGGTGCTCAAGTGTTACTCCTGGCTGTCTGCTCAGAAATAGCTCCTGGCAGGCACGGGGGACCATATAGGACACCGGGATTCAAACCAACCATCTTTGGTCCTGGATCGGCTGCTTGCAAAGCAAACACCACTGTGCTATCTCTCCGGGCCCATTTTTAATATTACTACAAGATAATTTTTAATATTACAAGATAATTTTTTTTGGTTTTTTGGGCTACACCCGTCTAATGCTCAGGGGTTACTCCTGGCTATGCGCTCAGAAATCGCCCCTGGCTTGGGGGGATCATATGGGACGCCGGGCGATCGAACCGCGATCCGTTCCTTAGCTAGCACTTGCAAGGCAGACACCTTACCTCTAGTGCCACCTCACTGGCCCCACAAGATAATTTTTTCAACAAAAAAACAAAAACATTAACACTGACCCACCTGACAGTGGGTCACCAGGGAAAGCTTAAGAACAAACAGGAGGAGGTGGAGATGATAGCCTAGTGAGTAGGGCATTTGCCTTGCATGCAGCCAACCCAGGTTCAATCACTGGCATCCCCTATGGTCTCCTGAGCACACCAGGAATACTTCTTGAGTGCAGAGCCAGGAGTAACACCTGATGTATCCCCTCCCCAAGTCAACAAGTGGGGCCAGTGGGTAGGGCGCTTGCCTCATATGTGGTCAATCAGGAATCTAGTAAGGTTCCCCAAGCATAACCAGAAATGATTCCTGAGTGCAGAGGCAGCAGTCAGTCCTGAGCACCACCAGAAGTAGCTTCCCACCCCCACAGAAGAATCAACAGGAATCAGGGCAGGAACAATAGTACAATAAGTAAGGCACTTGCCTAACATGCAGCTGGACTCAGGTTTGATCCCCAGCATCCCATATGGCCCCCTAAGCCCACCAGGAATGATTCCTGAATACAAAGCCAGGATTAGCTCCTGAGCACTTCTGGGGGGTGGCCAACACCTCTCCCCCAATTTAAAGATTAGTCAAGACTCTAAAGAAGTGATTTAGTGGTTACCCATCTTTGAGAGACCACAAATTTTTTTAATTTTTTTTTATTGTGACTGAAGTTCATTACACAGAATTATTTACGGTACACAGTGACAATGAATGAAGGGCATTCCCACCACCAATGTTGTCCTCCCTCCACTCCTGTTCCCAGCATGTCTCCCACATATCCCTCCTTTACCCCCCAGAATCCTAGTGCAACTGGTCTCCACCTTACAGCTTGTTACAGGTTGGGTATCTATTCTGTTTGGTGTTCCAGTCTGGTCATTTTTTATTTACACTACATGTTCATATGACTGGTCCTGGTATCATTCTTTTCCCCCTCAATTTATAAGGCTGAATGATTCAAGTTATGCTATTCTGTTGGAGATAAAAAGGTTAAGGAAAAGAGAAGAAAAAATTTGGTATCAACTACTAAAAAAGAAAAAAATATCACCAAATAATATCCACAAAAGTGAAAAAGAAAGAAAAAAGTGGAAGAAAAAAGAGAAGGAAAATAATACCAAAAAACAAACAAAAAATAAAACAAAACAAAATCAGAAAAAGTGCTGCAGTGTCAGGGTTTGGTGTTACCCCACCTTTTTTTTTTTTTTGGGGTATAGGCACAGTAAGTATTGGGGAAGGAAGGAAATTCCCGTGGCCTAAAAGATTCAGGGTTTCTCCACTCTTAAGCATATTGTCATGGGAACAACCACTGGCTCGATACCTTCTCATTGCCATATCCGAGGGGTTTTTGTGTGTGTGTGGTGTCAGGAACCTTTCCTCTCAGTTGTGGATGAGAAAATAAGGCCACTGTAGCAAGCAATCTTGGTATTTGTGAAGGTCCTAGGACAAGGCGTAGGATAGAGTCTTTAAGGTTCTAGAGGTACTGTTCCAACATTGTTGGTATGTTCAGTTTTCTGTATCGTGTGCTCCATGTTTTTGCTCGTTCCCTAAGCCGAAGTCTAGGAACTTATGGTTCCAAAGGTTCTACTCAGTCTCTGTTGTCAGAATTGGGCCGCTGTACTAAGAAATCTTGATTTTTGTAAGAGAACTGGGCTATAGCCCAGGGTAGGGTTTTCCTTAATGGTCTCAAGGTACGTTCTGCCCAGTCACAGTTGTCAAAGTCAGTTTTCTGTAGTTAGCGCTCTTATTTTTCATAGTTCAAAGGATAAAACATCTTCTGATTTCCACTAAGTGTTAGGTGATGTGATAGGACCTCCTAGTCTTTTTTTTTTTTTTTTTTTTTTTTTTTTTTGGTTTTTGGGCCACACCCGGTACCGCTCAGGGGTTACTCCTGGCTATGCGCTCAGAAGTCGCTCCTGGCTTGGGGGACCATATGGGACACCGGGGGATCGAACCGCAGTCCATCCAAGGCTAGTGCAGGCATGGCAGGCACCTTACCTCTAGCGCCACCACCCGGCCCCAGGACCTCCTAGTCTTAAGTCAGTTTGTCATTTCCTCGCTGTCCTCATTGTCATATTAACACTGGCACAAGTATATCTCCCAACGGAGCTTAGTTCCTGGTGTTGTTGCAGGGCGTTGTTTCAGTTCTACGTCTGGGATCTGGGATTTGAGAATGAACTAACACTGTTCAATCTTGTGGAGACTGAGTTGTATCCACATGACATATGTCCAGGATGGGAGGCACCCTTGTATACGAAATGTAAGTTATTATCCTTAGAAGATAAGATCTTGTGTCTGAGTCCATGACTTCCCCTTATTTACTGTGCCTATAAAAAAACGTATGGTGTCCTTTTGTATTGCTGGTGCTATTCCAGGTAAGGATGACAAGCTACACATATAGTATCGGTGGTGTGAGAGACCACAAATTTTAAGAGCCACGATGATTTACAAGTAGCTTCAAAACAAGGTCATTTTGGGGGGAGGTCACAACTGGCGGCATTCAGGGGTTACTCCTGGCTTTGTGTTCAGAAATCACTCCTTGCAGGCTCAGGGGACCATAGGGGATGCCAGGATTAGAACCACTGTCAGTCCTGAATCGGCTGCATGCAAAGCAGATGCCCTACCTCTGTGCTATCTCTATCTCTCCAGCCCAATAAGGTAATTTTTTACAGCTCTTCAAGCATCTTCCTCTCAAATAGCATCTTGATTTTATTTCTAAACTCCCACCCAAACATTCATTCACCAAACAAGTAACTATGTCATGTACTGAACTCCCAGAATAACAATTAATTTCAAGTCCAGTCTGAAAATTTGACAGTTGGTTCTTTTTTTTTTTTTTTTTTTTTTTTTTTGGTTTTTGGGCCACACCCGGTGACGCTCAGGGGTTACTCCTGGCTATGCGCTCAGAAGTCGCTCCTGGCTTGGGGGACCATATGGGACGCCGGGGGATCGAACCGCGGTCCGTCTCCTAGGCTAGCGCAGGTAAGGCAGGCACCTTACCTCGAGCGCCACCGCCCGGCCCCTGACAGTTGGTTCTAATAGGCATGTAAAGCATAAACTATATGGGAAGCACAGAAGAAGGAAACCTAATTCAGGCTTGAAGTCCCAGGAAGGTTTCCTTAAGTGCTATCTGATAAGAATGATAAAAGATGTGATCCTTTAAATCCACCTAAACAAGTTATCTAGAGGAAATCAAAGAATAAGTTCACCTTGGGAAGAGAGCTTGAAAGGCTGATTCTCTACCAAGGCAGTTTTCCAGAAAGACAAAGAATAAGATAGCAAAATACAAAGGCTAAGATAAAAGCAGAGTCTATTTACTGGTTTGTTTTGTTTTAAATTTAAAACCACACCCTTCTGTTCTCAGGTTTACTCCTGCATCTCTGCTCGGGTGTTCTGGGAACCATATGTAAAGTGGGGAATTGAACCTGTGTAGGCCAAATGCAAAGCAAGAGTCTTCCACTGTGCTGTCTCTCCCACACCAACAGGATTAAAGATGTGTAAGCACCACAGTTAGAAAATGCTCTGGTCTAGATCCTTTTCCGGTTCATAAGCATGATAATTGGGTTTTCACACGCCTGTGTGATATGTGCCTCCCTTCAACCTTGTTACGATGTCAGCACATGACCCTTTCAACACGGGAAAAAAAAATATCCTGGTCTAAGAACATGTGAGCCAAGTCATGGCTCTTGGTGGACACTACACCCAGGATGTGCATTGCCTGGGGAACATCATGCATCCCCAGGATGTGTGTGAACCCCCAGATCTACCGTGACTCCTGTGGAGTCTTACGACCAACAACGGAGAATGTGAAATCCCAGTTCATGACACCAACAGTGGCAGAGTGGGGAATAAAAAGATAAAGATGGGGCCGGAGCAATAGCACAGCAGTAAGGCATTTGCCTTGCACATGACCAACATAGGGCAGACCCCGGTTCGAATCTTGGCATCCTATATGGTCCCCGAGCCTGCCAGGAGCAACTTCTGAGTACAGAGCCAGGAGTAACACCTGAGCGCCACCTGGTGTGACCCAAAAACCAAAAACAAACAAACAATAAAAAGATAAAGATTATCTACAAAATTGTAAAGACTTAACACCTTTACTAAGGTCACTAAAATAACAAAAGCACAATCAGTTTCTGCTCAGTTGAAAAGTGTGCAGTATCATACAGTTCAATAAATGAATGATTCAGCAAATTTTCAGAGCCTGAAACTTTAGTAAGAAATGAAAGGAATAATACATAGGGAGAGAAGAAACAACAAAGATGACTTGAAAATTGTGGCTATAAGATATGACAACTGTCCTTATAACACAAATACACACTTAAATGATGTCTTATGCTTCGGCAATTTAAGAAGTCAGACAATTTATCACAAATGTAAATGTTGACAGAACCAAACTGCAAAGGTTTGGTTGTGGTTGGCGGGGGGGGGGGGGGGGGGGGGGGGGGAGAGGAGGAGGAGCTAAAAATAAAGAGAAGAAACAATCACCATATCTCAAGCAGCATTGACTGCAAGATCCACTGACTCACTATATTTTCCAAAAATATGTACCAAGCTGTGAGAAATCATGGCTATTTCTCACATCGGTACATGGACGATGCAGTTGAAATCTGGCGATCTTGAGAAGAGGGGAGAGCCAAGTCCCTGCCCTACCAAAGTCACACTAGCTGTACCCATAACCCACAATCGCCACTTCAGAAACAGCCCTTCTTCAGCACTCAGACGACTCTGCAGAAACATCAATCTGACCAAAATTCCAGGTATGCTAATATTGGAGCTGGCATCACCAGGATTTTTTTGGAGTAAGTACTTTTTGGAAGAAGGTCCTGTCTTCACATGCCAAAAACACAGTAGCCAAAAGCTGCAGTATCAGCAATAGTGCTTGGAATTCCTGGACCGCACAACAACTCTGATTTTTTAAATACACACCAATTTAGATGTCATCAAATGCCCAGAAACAAAGGAAGTAACAGAATGATCAACTAGCAACAAAAGCTTACCAAACCTTCTGACAATGACTTAATGATGACATTGGGGATGATACAATAATTTTCACAAATTTTCTTGTTATTGTACTTTTTTTCCCTTCTTTTTTTTTTTCCTTTCCTTTCTTTTTTAATAATTTCACTGCCACTTACCTGGAATTAAATGTATTCTGATCAACTATGTCAACTATGCAATGTGGTCTTTAAATAAAATAATTTATATATATTTTTAAAAAGCACATGAACCAGGGAACATAATCTTAGGATATAATAATTGGATGGAAGGATGGATGGATGGAAGGAGGGAAGGAGGGAGAAATTAGATAGATAGATAGATAGATAGATAGATAGATAGATAGATAGATAGATAGATAGATAGATAGATAGATAGATAGATAGATGAATGACAAGGAAAGAGCTCCTAAGGTTTCAAATGTCAATCGACATAGGACAAGAGCCAATAGGAAGTGAAGGTCCAAGCCACAGGGATCTATTCACTCAAGTTCAAACAAGGAGGCTACTGACATTAGCAGCCTCATACCTGGGACAGAACCAATGGTCTGGCACTTGGGGAAAAGGACATCTGTTGTAGAGCTAGTTCAACAAAGGGAAGAATTACTTTTTTTTGTTTTGTTTTTTGTTTTTGGATCACACCTAGCAGTGCTCAGGGGTTACTCCTGGCTCTATGCTCAGAAATCACCCCCTGGCAGGCACAGGGGACCATATGAAAGGCAAATGCCTTACCTCCACGCTATCTCTCTGGCCCCGGAAGAATTACTTTTTTTTTTTTTTTGGTTTTTGGGCCACACCCAGCATTGCTCAGGGGTTACTCCTGGCTGTCTGCTCAGCAATAGCTCCTGGCAGGCACCGGGGACCATATGGGACACCGGGATTCGAACCAACCACCTTTGGTCCTGGATCAGCTGCTTGCAAGGCAAATGCCACTGTGCTATCTCTCCGGGCCCACTGGGAGATATTTGATATACATTGTCTTCTTTCATAGAAATCATGGGAATAGTCAAAAATACATCCAAAGATGCTTATTGGAAGAAGGCCTTGCATACTAAATAAAATTCCCCCAGTAGCAAAGTTCCCTTAGAGGGCAGCTTCTGTTCTCATTACTAATATGGAAAATACATCTTCCACTCAATGACTTCCAGTGTCAATGACTATACCAGGTGGCCAGATGCAAGGGCTTGGATGAGAACCAATAGAAGTCTGCAAGGTATGTTAATTACACCACATTCAAGCTTGAGTCACATGGGTGGTCAATATGTTCAATAGTGTGTCAGAATTCAAGAGCTGGGAAATGAGCAGTGAGAAATAGTCTATGGATTTTCTTTTTCCTTATTTGGCTTAACTGGACCGAATCTGTTTTCATTCATACTGCATGCCACCCCCAAACAAGAAAGACAATATTCTGCAAAAGTATTCTGGTTGCAATGGTATAAGGTACAGACATGCCTCACATGTGGGAGGTCCTGGGTTTGATTCTTAGCCCCACAAAATAAAATAAAGCAGAACAAAAACAAAAGTATTCTGGTCATTACCGATGTTAGGAGGCAGAGATCCAGAGGCACCTGCCTATACATCTTAGTCTGGGTACCCAGATGATTAAAGACAAATTGGATGTATGAATGTCCTGGCTTTTAAAAGCCACCATTCTCATATTTACAGTAAATGACTAAGCCCAAGGTTCTTCATCTCTTTATGAAAAAAACAAGTATACCAGTCTTCCTGAATTACTAAGAAAATTAGATGAGACAGCATGTTAAAGAGACTTGGAGAGACTTGCCCACAGGAGATGATAGTCAAGTGAGTGTTTCTCCTCTCCTGGGCCAAACTCTGAAGCTGGGTCCCAGATTTCTAACAAGTGAGATTTAGAAGGCAGAGAAGCAGTGCCCTATAATTAATTACAGTAAGCCACCAGGCCCAACATGGAAGACTGGCAATTGCAACTGTGACTGCAAATGAGAGGCTAAGTATAAGCCATTAGTATTTTCCCAGGAGGTCTTTTTTTTTTTTTTTTTTCGGGGGATACGGTGGTTTGGGCTATACCCGGTGACACTCAGGAGTTACTCCTACCTATGCGCTCAAAAATTGCTCCTGGCTTGGGGGACCATATGGGACACGGGGGATCAAACCAAGGTCCATCCTGGATCGACTGTGTGCAAGGCAAACACCCTACTGCTGCGCTATCACTCTGACCCCACCAGGAGGGTCTTAAATCTTAGCACCAACTGCCACCTTGTGACTAAACTCTAAAATTAAATGCACTGGAAAAAAAAATAGTACTTTAAAAGTTTTCTGTGACTTTTTCTGTTTGCTTGCTTGCTTGTTACTTTAAAAGGATAGTACATTTTGGGCCAGAGCGATAGCACAGCAGTAGGGCGTTTGCCTTGCATGCGACCAATCTAGGATGGACCTTGGTTTGATCCCCTGGCTTCCCATATGGTCCCCCGAGCCAGGAGCGATTTCTGAGCACATAGTCAGGAGAAACCCCTGAGCATCATGGGGTGTGCCCCCCCTGCAAAAAAAAGGATAGTACATTTAATATCTGTTGGCCCATATTAGGGATATAACACTCCCTACCCTTTTAAAGAAGAGCACCTACAGAGTAATAGAAATACTCTGAGTAAAGGCACTCCAAGTTCAGTGTGAATCACTGAAACTAACTTGGCCTGGTCCACCAAAAGTTTCCCAGGTCAGGAAATACCAATGAATACAGAGAGTCACAGATCATAAAATGCTTCTACAGCAGCTAAAGATTCATTCGAAGCTCAAAAGCAGAGAAAAGTCAGCGAAAGGGGCTTAAAAGGAACTCAAGCATGTCCTACCAACTGACAGAAAAGATGAGCACACAGCCAAGGCAGAGTGCAGAGCCAATCTTCAGCTATGTGGCAGTGACATCTACAGGAGGAAAGTGACTAAAAGCACAGGAAAAGGTTATCCCAGAATGGATAAGGCAGTGTGAGCTCTAAGGCCTAGAAGTAAAGTCCTAGAGACGAGAGGAAAAAATATCAATAATGAAATTGAAAAAGGCCCATGTTCTCCCTTGAACATGTACCACATTTGCTTGTCTCTGTATTTCTTGACTTACTCTACTCTGGAGAAAACTGTTCTCTCTCAAACATGTACTTCTCAAATATTCCTTTCTCCCCCTCACATCTTTCTAAATAAGTTTCAATAAAAACGATTCTTTAGGGCCCGGAGAGATAGCACAGAGGCGTTTGCCTTGCAAGCAGCCAATCCAGGACCAAAGGTGGTTGGTTCGAATCCCGGTGTCCCATATGGTCCCCGAATCCCGGTGTCCCATATGGTCCCCAGTGCCTGCCAGGAGCTATTTCTGAGCAGACAGCCAGGAGTAACCCCTGAGCAATGCCGGGTGTGGCCCAAAAACAAAACAAAAAAACAAAACAAAACAATTCTTTATTAAAACTGCTTCACAAGGTTTCATCCCGGGGTTAACATGGCGGGCAGGCACAAAGTCGCAACCTCAGGCCAGTGGCTGGAAGGTCTTCGGAAAAGGTACTACAATGCTGTGGGGTTCAACAAACTGGGGCTGATGCATGATGACACAATTTCAGGAGGCTTCCTGAAAATCTTTACAATGACAGGATGTTCTGCATCAAGAGAGCCCTGGACCTGACTGTCCAGGCACAGATCCTGCCCAAGGAACAGTGGACAAAATATGAGGAGGATAAATTCTACCTTGAGCCATATCTGAAAGAGTTTATTCGGGAAAAGAAAAGAGAGGAATGGGTAAAGAAATAATTTTGGAATCTGGATGCAGCTGGCCTCAGCGAATTTTGGAGAAGTTGGTCAAAGCTGAAGTGTACAATTTTTGAGATTATTTAAGCTGCAAATGTACGGCTAAATAAATAGCTATTGTAATTTAAAAAAAAACTGCTTCACAAAAAAGAAAGAAAAAGAGACAGACAGACAGACAGACAGACAGACAGACAGACAAAAAATAAAGGACGGTGGGGGACAGAGAGACAGAATGGAGGTAAAGCATTTGCCTTGCATGTAGAAGGTCAGTGGTTCAATCCCAGCATCCCATATGGTCCCCCAAGTCTGCCAGGAGCGATTTCTGAGTGTAGATCCAGGAGTAACCCCTGAGTACTGCCGGGTGTGACCCAAAAAAATAAAAAAATAAAATAAAATAAAAATAAAAAAGAAAAGATGGAAGGGAAAAGAGAAAGACAGGAAGAAATAAATTTAAAACAAAAATATTTCGGGGCTGGCGAGGTGGCACTAGAGGTAAGGTGTCTGCCTTGCAAGCGCTAGCCAAGGAAGGACCACGGTTTGATCCCCCGGCGTCCCATATGATTCCCCCAAGCCAGGGGCAATTTCTGAGAGCTTAGCCAGGAGTAACCGCTGAGCATCAAACGGGTGTAGCCCAAAAAAACAAAACAAAACAAAAAATTTCAAAGATATGATGAGAACTGTATGAGACTAGAAGTCACTAAAGGATTATAGGGCTGACTCAATAATAGTTCAGAGGGTTCAATCACCAGCATTCCATACAGTTCCCCAAGCACTGCCAAGAGTGATTCCTGAGTGCAGAGCCAGGATTAATCCTTGAGTGTGCTCCCCTCCAAAAAAAGGAGTTTATAGTTAAAAGAAACAGCAACAAACAGCCTGCTATGAAGTTGGCTGAGATACGAGGAAGCAACAGAAATAAAGCCAATCCTTTCAAATCTGCTCTCTGCTTTACTCCATGTCTCTGGGTTTTCCTTCCTTGCAATAGTCTAGAATACATTTGAAATCTAGAAACTTTTATACATTTGTGTTCTGAATAATTTGTATTCTAGAAATACCATATATCTAGTTTGCATGCCAACAACCCAGCATGATAATAACACTCCTGCATGGTCTTGCTTTCCCCATGTTCAAAACATGGTCCAAGGACTCTGATCTCTGCAGCTCTACAGGCTGGCTGGCTGACTTGAATTTATATCCAAGGGGAAAACCTGTAATCCCTGTATCAGACCTACATTATTCATATACTTGTAACAAATCATTTAATGAGCCTTGAACAATAGCGGTGCTAAGGAGATCACTCCAGACTAAGTGGGCCAGAGAGCATGTAGGTAGAGCGTTTGCCTTGCATGCAGAAGGATGGTGGTTCGAATCCCGACATCCCACACAGTCCCCAGAGCCTGCCAGGGCTGATTTCTGAGCGTAGAGCCAGGAGTAACCCCTGAGCACTGCCGGTGTGACCCAAAAACCAAAAAAAAAAAAGAGACTAAGAAGTGAGTGCATGTGGAAAAGCTGTCGATTACTGTAAAGAAAACAGGAACATAAAGAAAATACCCCCATTTCTTTTAATGTAAAGATTACCAATTAAGGGGCCGGGAAGGTGGCGCTGGAGGTAAGGTGTCTGCCTTGCAAGCGCTAGTGTAGGACGGACCACGGTTCGATCCCCCGGTGTCCCATATGGTCCCCCCAAGCCAGGGGTGATTTCTGAGTGCATAGCCAGGAGTAACCCCTGAGCGTCAAACGGGTGTGGCCCAAAAAAAAAAAAAAAAAAAAAAACTTTAAAAAAAAAAAAAAAGATTACCAATTAATCTAGAGATGTGCTCAAGCAGACAGTTACTTACTAATCTGATCAGTCACAACAGAATCTACTAAGAAAAGCAAAGCAGAGAAAACTCAGACGGCAAAAGTAAAAATCTTTTTTTTTTCACTTTATTTATTGACTGATTGGTTATTGTGCCACACCCATCGTGCTTAGGGTTTACTTCTGGTTCTGCACTCAGAAATCACCTCTGGCAGGCTGGGGAACTATATGGGATGCCCAGAATCAAACCAGGTCCCTCCCAGGTCGGCCACATGCAAGGCAAATGCCCTACCGCTTTGCTATCTCTCTGGCCCCAAAAATAAAAATCTTGTTTGTTTTGTTTATAAAAATAAAAGGGGCGATGGGGAATAGCACAGCAGTAGGGCATTTGCCTTGCATGCGGCCAACTAGGGATGGACCTGGGTTTGATTCCTGGCATCCTACATCATCCTCCCACCCGCAGCCTGCCAGGAGCAATTTCTGAGCACAGAGCCAGGAGTAACCACTGAGCGCCACTGGGTTTGGCCAAAAAAAAAAAAAAAAAACACAAATAAAAAAAATGTTTGTTTTTTTTATGATAGTTCCTAGGATTGGGTTCAGAGCATCACACATAAAAGACATAAACTCTACCACTAAACCACATCCCTGGCCCTGAAACCTTACCTTAAACTTCCTAAATATAAGTGACTCACATTTTAAGTATGTAAAAATAATCTTTTTTTAACATTATATTTAATATTATACTGAATGTTCTAACTAGAAAAGGAAATAAAGGGAATCTAAACTGGAAAATTGTCTCTAAAAGATGACAGAATACGGGGCCAGAGAGATAGCATGGAGGTAAGGCATTTGCCTTGCATGCAGAAGGTCTGTGGTTCGAATCCCAGCATCCCATTTGGTTCCCCCGTGCCTGCCAGGGGCAATCTCTGAGCGTAGAGCTCAATCTCTGAGCATAGAATAACCCCTGAGCGCTGCTGGGTGTGACCTCCCCCCCCCCAAAAAAAAAAAAAAAGGTGACAGAATACAGTTCTAAAGAATGTAATTCTAAAGAACCCTAGTAAATTCAGCAAAATTGCCAAATAAGTGACGGACAAAAATAAATATTCATGACCTTGAATTTGGCAATGCCTTGTCAAACAGGACATCAAAGGCAAAAACAGTTTTAAACTTGAAAAATCACAAATACATGGAAATTAAAAACACATTGATTGGGATCAGAGAGGTAGTAGACTAGGTAGTAGACTGGGTTTGATCTTTGGCACCCTATGTGGTCCCCCAAGCCTGTCATAAGAAACCCGTGAGCACAGAACCAGAAGTAATCCCTGAGCACAGAGTCAGGAGTAAGCCCCAACCACCATTGGTGTACACCCTCAAAAAAAAAAAAGAACACGCACAGTTCTGGTGCCAGAGAAATAGTACAGTGGGTAGGGTGCTGCCTTGCATGTAACTGACCTGGGCTGAATCCTCTGCACCACAGAGTCCCTCTGAACAATCAGTTGTAGCACAAAATAAAAAAACAAAAAGCCACACATTTCTGATTAACCAATGTGTCAAATAACTCAAAGTGGAGAATATTTTGACCCTAAGAAACTATAACATATCAAAATGTAAGGCATGCAAAAGCAATTCTAAAAGGATAATTTATAGCTGTAAATGGCTATATCAAAGAAAAAAACTCAAATAAACAGCAGATAGGGCCGGAAAGATAGCACAGAGGTAGGGCATTTGCCTTGCAACTACCTACCCAGGATGGATGATGGTTCGAATCCCAACATCCCATATGGTCTCTAGTGGCTGCCAGGAGCGATTTCTGAGCGCAGAGCCAGGAGTAACCCCTGAGCACCACCGGGTGTGACCAAAAAAAAAAACAACAAAACAAACAAACAAACAAACAAACAAATAACCTAACAGCTGCTTAACAGGTACAGGATTTCCTTTTGGAGAACAGAACTGAAATCTTGGTTGCACAACACTGTGAACATACTGTCAATTTTAAATGGTTAATTTGTTTGATCTGAAAAATACAGAACAAAAAGAATGGTCTCACAACCTAAAATATTGTAAACATCTGTTTTCTATTCAATAAATATCAGGATGTTGTTGTTTTTTTTTTAAGTTTCATCATAGCACTTAAAATACAAAGAACAAGCTATTCTCCAAAATACCAAAGAGTAATATTAATAGAGTGCCCTATTTCTTACCAGAAGACTCCTTTTCATTCTGTTTTTCATAGAGGGTGCCCACAGAGACCAGGAAAACAATAACCAGGAATACTGGAATTCTCCATGAGCCAGCCAAGGATGCTGCAAATTATTAAAAGTTATTAAAATTTTTGTGAAATAAAACCCAGCACTTGATCTTAAAAGACTTATTAGTTGTTCAACAGAAAAATTTGACATATTACTATTCATAAGTTATAACAAGTTTCAAAAGACAAATTAAACCATTTTAATTTCTAATTAAATTTCTTAATTAAAAACATTTAAAGCCATCAGAAAAAATGAAACATTAATTAGGGTTTTCATAAGTTCAGCTCAGTACTAAAATGTTCCTGATACCATAGGATTGGGTATATGTCAATCTACCTTTAACAGGCTTATACCACCTAAAGAATCAAGTTAATTTTTTTTTTAATTTTGGGCCACACCAGCTGTGCTCAGGACTTACTCCTGGATTGTTCAGGGGCATCATATGGGATGCCAGGCATTGAACTCAGGTCAGGCACATCCAAGGCAAACACCCTACCCATTATACTATTACTCCGCCCCCTCAAATTATAATTGGTTTAATGATTTTCTTTGGGGGACACATCCAAAGCTGCTCAGGGGCTACTCCCAGATCAGTGCTCAGGAGATATTGGGGATTGAACCCAGGGCCTCTAACATGACACATACTCCAGTCGATCATGTGATCTCCCCTATCCCTGATTATATATGGTTTAAGACCACTTGGAATCTCACCCACTTGACCTCAAAGCCCTGCAGTGAGCATGAAAGCTCAAGTCACACCACCTGATTTGATATCCCGAAACTGTGTGTCAAATCAATTATTCAAGCAAGGGGAGGAGGGAATGACCCAAAGGGACATGGCCCAAAAATTTCAATGAAACCTCTTCAGTGTCTGATGCAAAGATTCTAACAAGTAGCCAAGGATCAGTAACTCCCAATAGCTACCAGGTATTTCCCTTTTTTTTTTCTTCTCTAGATGATTTAAGACTTTTTTTTTTGGGGGGGGGGGAGTGGGGGACATACCCGGTGATGCTCAAGGGTTACTCCTGGCTATGTGCTCAGAAATCACTCCTGGCTTGGGACACCATATGGGATGCCAGGGGATCGAACCGCAGTCCATCCTAGGCTAGCGCCGGCAAAGCAGATGCCTTACCGCTCTGCACCACTGCTTCGGCCACTTAAGATTTTTGTTTATATTTTTAAGATGGTTACAAACATGTTCATAGTTAGTTGGGTTTCAGTCACAAAGTGTATACCACCCCTTCACCAGTGCAACTTATCAATTCTCCTCTGCCTTCCCTGAATTCAAAATGAGTCTCCCAGTCACAGGAGATTTTGGGGATCTTGTTGATGGACTACTTTAGCATTCTAAATCAGCAGACGGAAAACCCAACAACAGTCAGGGCCAGAGAGATGGTACAGTGGGGAGGGCACTTGCCTTGCACATGGCTGACCTGGCATGCCATATGGTCTCCTGGGCCCCACCAGGCGTTCATTCCTGAGTGTAAACCCAGAAGTAAACTCTATGCATAACCAAGTGTGGCCAATTCCCTCCAAAACAAACCAACAAACAAAAAAATCCTACTAATAATAAGGGTGAAGGCAAGAGTCACATAACATTTGTCTTGCACAGAGTCAACCAGCTTCTAAAAGGAAGCTGTAAGCACTGCTAGGTGTGACCTGGAAACGAAATCAATAAATAAATTTAACATCAATCAATTCTTTTTATTTTTAACTATTTGTACCTCTAAAAATATCTTTAAACTAGATATCCACTGCTCTGGGTTATTGAATTTTGTTTTTAAATTAGAATAGGATGTTTCCAGAGACTCAAATTTGGGAAGACAAAAGAGCCCCCTGGAAAAACGTTTTATGACATCATGGCAACCACTCAGTTAACATTTAGTCTCAAAGAACATGATTTTGGCCAACTGACACTTAGCATCCTTATGCTGAATAGAGTGTTGTCTCTGTACTCCTTGTTCTGAAAGCTCTCCTCCAGGGTTATGAATGTTTAAATCTTTTCAAAGAATAGTCCCTCAATTACTAGAAAGAGGTTCCTATCTCTCTTCACCCTCCTTCCCAAAACCCTCCTCTACTACCCCCTTCTCTTATCCAGTAATCGTTTCTTGGAGCCTGTCCATTTCTCACATGAGATTTCAAGCACTTCTTGAAAACTTATCTTTATGCCCTCCCACTCTTAAAGTCAAACACTCAGAAATGGCCATAAGAGCAAGAGTGTGATTTCCATATCTGCTATATTTATAAGAATTAATCCTGATGGCAGAGCCTACCCAGGAAGCATGTGCTCTACCACCTGAGTCAAATCCCCGGCCTTATGATTTACTGCTTTTTCTCATGGTCCTTTTTGAAAATATCTATTTAGTCTAATTAAGATAGACACATTAAAGCAGCATCGTTTCACTAAAGATTAAAGAATAAAGAAACATTTGTTGAATGTCACTTTTGAATCATTTTAAATGCAAACATTAATACTTTCATTCACATGATTAGACTCAATTCACACGGTCAGGTTACTTAAACTAGACTTTCTTGGAAAAATAGACCCACCTAGATGAAAAAGCAACATAATCCAGACTGGGATGGAAACAGCTCTCAGGTAGCGTTCAGTGCTTGCATTCCACTTGAATGAAACAGCCAGCACATAGCCAACTACCAACGTCCAGATCTTAAAATAAATGAGATACAGACACAATGTAAAATATATGCAAGGGGAAAAGAAACAAACAATTAAGCAATCTGCAAACCTCTAGATAATATGAGAGCTCTGGATATTACAGAAATTAAGATGAAGGCTGGTGGGACTAAATGCGTATTACCTTGGTTTTCCTACTCTTATTTAGATAAATTGTTTTGAAATAAAGAGGCATTTTAAATCCCATCTAGTGATAGTATTTAAATAGCTTAAAAGCTTACATAAATGTAACTCTAAGTTATGTTACATTCAAAATCATATTTATGTATATATAAAACATTAAATGAGTATAGTCTATAAATCAGGGACTTAAATTCAAAGCTTAGTCTGTGACATTCTTAAAAGTTTTCTCTACAAAATAACATTCAGAAAAGAGATTGGGGATGGGAAAGGAAAGAACAAGGCAAAAAAAATAAAAACAGGGGCCAGAGAAATAGCATGGAGGTAAGGCATTTGCCTTGCATGCAGGACGGTGGTTCGAATCCCAGCATCCCATATGATCCTTCAAGCCTGCCAGGAGCAATTTCTGAGAGTAGGGCCAGGAATAACCCCTGAGCACTGCTGGGTATGACTCAAAAACAAAAAAATGTTTTAAAATTTTTTTAAAAAATAGGGAAAAAGGGAACTTTCTGAAAAGAATAAAGATGTTTCTATCTGAAATATACTTGTTACCATGTAAAGAAATTTTTAGAAGCTAGAAAAAAAGGCAACCAGCTGAAGTAGGTTCTTGCTGAAATAATATAGGTAACAGATGGCTAAAGTCATGTCCTCAGTTATAAATGCAGTTGAAGAAATAGCTGAAAGAAAAATAGCACTTGCGGAAGAAACAAGACATAAGAACAAGTCCTCGCCTCAGTGCTCTTTACACAAAAACTAAATAATTCTAACAAGTATTCAGCACCAAGAGTGACAGGTATAGCCTACACAGAACTCTCTAATAAGCTCACATTCGGAGCTTGAAAGGTGGAAGTTGGGGCCCCTGCAAAATAGCCAGGGTCTAGAATCGGGTCTGCTGCCTACAAGGCGAAACACCTTAACCCATGTTTTATCTCTCCAGCTCCTAGCTCATATTTTAATCAACTGTTTACATAAGATAAAAAGAATGGAAAATCCAGAGTAAATGCAAACATTTAGAACATAATAACCACAATGTAGAAAATAAAGAAAAAGTTGAATTTAAACTGTAATGTAGAAAATGAACGGATAAATGGAACTCACATGATTACTACATAAGAAAAAATATAAAAAGAGCTCCAACACTGAGAACAATTTGTTACCATAAAGGAGAAGAAGAATGGTAAAAGGAGACAAAGAGAAAGGTTTCTACAGAACTTCCAGTTAAACTACCTTAATACCGTATAGATGCATCTTGCATTTAAAAGAGGCGCAACAGGGCCTAAGTTATTGATAGCACAGAAGTAGAGCGTTTGCCTTGCATGCAGAAGACCCAGGATGATCTGGGATCGATCCTTGGCATACCAGGAGTGACTTTTGAGCACAGAGCCAGGAATAACTCAAGTGTTGCCGGGTTTGGCCCAAAAACAAAAATATATATGAAAATATATAAAAGGCACACTTAAAATTTGTATTATGCCAAAACACAATATGCAGCTAATGAGGAGGCACTCACTCTACTTTGTTCGTTATTAAATATCAATTTTTAAAAAAAAATCCTGAGGACTGGAGAGACAGCTCAACAGTTTTCAGCATGTGCTTTGCATTCCTGAAGCCAAAGTTCGAGAGACACTCTCTCTCTCTCTCTCTCTCTCTCTCTCTCTCTCTCTCTCTCTCTCTCTCTCTCTCTCTCTCTCTCTCCTCTCTCTCTCTCTTTCTCTCTCTCTCTCCCTCCCCCCTCTCTTCTCCCCCACCTCTCCCCCCCCCCCCCCCCCCGTTGATAGCACTGAGAACAGTGACCCCACCAACTGTTAGCACACAACCAGGAGCAGGCACTGCTGGGAATGGCTCCTAAAAACAACTGACAAATCTTCAGTTCTCAACAGTGTTTATAGCTTCTGACCCCAAAACTGTTTTGGAGCCAGACTAAATAATAAGTTTGGAAAGAGATTTACAGATATAAAAAGCCTCATCAGAGTGCAATTTAGAAGAAGGTCATTAACCCCAAAAGCTCAAAACCTGGGAAGTAGTTAATTATGATTAGCTCACTCAATAAAATGTTAAGCCACCATAAAAATAGTCTTTTTTAGAAACTGGAGAGCTAGTACACTAAGTAGGGTGCTTGATCCCTAGCACCACATATGGTCCCAGAGCCCACCAGGAGTGATCTGAGTGCAGAGTGAAGCAGACAAAAGAAAATAGTTCTTTAAAAGCATACCTTATTTTATCATTTTTTTTCTTTATTGTATGTGGAGGTTTTATTTATGTTTGTTTGTTTTTGCAATTCTGGGATCAAATCCAGAGCCACACAACCAAGGCAGTGTTCTATCACTAAACATATACCTTAGCATGATTTTTAAAAATCTACATATTTTTAATTATTTCATCAAATATATATATATATTGGTTTTTGGGCCACACCCAGCGGTGCTCAGGGGTTACTCCTGGCTGTCTGCTCAGAAATAGCTTCTGGTAGACACAGGGGACCATATGGGACGCCGGGATTTGAACCAACCACCTTAGGTCCTGGACGGACTACTTGCAAGGCAAACACTGCTGTGCTATCTCTCCGACCCCAATCGTATATATTTTTATAGTATATTTAAGTACGATTATAAACATGTTTGTAGTTGGGTTTCAGTTATAAAAAAGAACACCCCCCCTTTACCAGTGCAACCTTCCCACCACCAATGGCCCCCTCCTCCACACCCCCTGCCAGTCTTTGAGACAAGCATTCTACTTCTCTCACTCACTACCATTTTCATGATAGTTGTTGATGTAATTATTTCTCTAACTGCACTCACCACTCTTTGTGGTAAGCTTCATATCATGATCCAGTCCTTCCAGCCCTCATCTCTATTGTCTTTGGGTATTAACAGTTTTATTTGTTTTGTTTTGTTGTTTTTGGTTTTGGGGTCACACCTGACATGGTTCAGGAGTTACTCCTAGCTCTACACTTAGAAATCACTCCAGGCAGGCTCTGGAGACCATATGGGATGCCAGGATTCGAACCACCGTTCGTCTGCATGCAAGGCAAATGCCCTACCTCCATGCTGTCTTTTTTGGGGGGAGGGGTTTTGGACCACACCCAGTGTTGCTCAGGAGTTACTCCTGGCTGTCTGCTCAGAAATAGCTCCTGGCAGGCACAGGGGACCATATGGGACACCGGGATTCAAACCAACCACCTTTGGTCCTGGATCGGCTGCTTGCAAGGCAAACGCCGCTGTGCTATCTCTCCGAGCCCCTCCATGCTGTCTTTTATCTTTCTTAAATCCCACAGATGAATGAGACTATTCTGTGTCTATCTCTCTTCCTCTGACTTATTTTGCTCAGTATAATAGATTCCATGTCCATTCATGTGAAGGGAAATTTCATGACTTCATCTCTCCTGACAACTGTATAGTATTCCATTGTGTACCATATGTACACAGTTTCTTCCACCACTCTTCTGTTGTGGGGCATCTAGGTTGTTTTCAGATTCCAACTATTGTAAATAGTGCTGCAATGAATATAGGTGTGCAGAAGGCAATTTTTGTACTGTGTAAAAACATATACATTTCTTAAAGTACCCCTAACATTGTAAGATAAAATGCAAAACAAGGTAGAGAGAAAAGCAGTTAGTAGCTGTAATAGTGGTATGATTTTCTCTTTTCTTTCCTGCCTTTTTTAATTGTCTTTAGTGAGAAATGATTCTTTTATAATGAAAAGTATATGTTAAAATACTTTCTTCAAACATGTATCATTAAAGGTGTCTTAAACCTCCATGTGTGAGTAGATGAGAAGTGGCACTAGAACTGCTTTAAAGGATTTCAAGCTAGTAAGATCATACAGGGATCACACATGGGAATTCATAGTTTTGAGGTGTGAATGTAAACAAAGCACAGGACATAGGGCCAGAGAGATAGTACAGTGGGTAGAACGTTTACCTTGCCTTGCAATCAGCCAACCCAGGTTCAATCTCTGGCTTCCCATCTTGTCCCTCAAACACTGCCAAGAGTAATTCCTGAGTGCTGAGACAGGAGTAACCCCTGAAAACTGCTCCGTGTGGCCAAAATAATTCTTTTTTAATTTTAAAAGCACAAAACAAAATCTGAGTATTATGATAGGACACTTTTGTTTTGTGGTTATATCCTGTTGTACTCAGGGCTTACTCTAGGCTCCATGCTCCAGGGTGACTCCGAAGAGGCTCAAAGGACTACATAGAATATAGAGGATTGACCCAGAGAGGTAAAGGCAAGTGTGAGATGAGACTAGCTAACAACCCTAATCAAAGATGTTCCCCCAACTTCCTCCTTTTCTAAACCTCTTCCTTTCATATGAAAAAGCCCACCTGGATTATTCAACCTCCTAGTATTGGGAATTGGCTTGAATAAAGAAAGGGCAGTTCTGGCTGTTTGCTGGGGCAAGAGGCAAAGGCCACGAAGGCCATGATTATCTTTTTCTGACTGGCTTGCTATTATTTCTCCACTGCTACCCTGGTGTTTCAGACCCATCCATCTACAGGGTTAGAAACACGGTGTGTGGGGGTGAGATCACAACTCATGGATTTTTATTTTACAGACAAGCACCGTAACTACTGTACCCTCTTATTTCTCAAGCCCTAGTTATATTTATAACACACTCTGAACCAAGCTCTGTTCTAATACTTTTAAAATGAATTCATTTCATCCCCATAATCCTAGGGAATAAATACTATCATCATGTCCATTTTACATGATAAATAAACTGAACCTAGGACCAAAGAGATAGTATAGTGGATAAAGGCACTTGCCTTGGCACAGAGGCAGCCCATATTAAATCTCTGGCACCACAAATGGTACTAAGTCCTGCTAGGAATGATCCCTGAGCATGACCAGGTGTGGCCAAAAATACATAAATAGAAAAAATTTTAAAACCTGAGACGTTAGGAAAGTGACTTGTCCATATCATATCATACAGCTAGTAAGTGACAAGAGTCTGGATTAGAACCCTAGAATCTAGCTTCAGAGTCTGCTTTCTGAATTCTAAGAACAAAGGGTAGTGCTAGAAGTTTCGAATTTTCACAAGGGAAAATAAAAAGTTGATATTGGCAACTGAATTACTGAAATAAAGAGAAAATCAGCAAACAAATGATCTTGAGAGACACACCTCACAGAGATAATCCATCCCACCAGCACATAGGACATCAAGTCAAATGAAAAAAGACATTATTAGGGCTAAAATTATAGCAGGGCTGGAATAATAAAAGGGTGTTTGCCTTGCACAAAGCCAACCTCGGATGGATCAGGGTTCATTTTCTGGCATCTCATATGGTCTCCTAAGCCTGCCAGGAGCTATTTCTAAGAGCAGAAACGGGAGTAACCCCTGAGCACTGCAGGTGTGGTCCAAAACAAACAAACAAAAACATTATTAATTGAACGTAAAATTGGAATTCAAGAGAACTAGAATGCTTCCCCCCACAAGAAAAAAAATACTCCAAATAGAAATATTGACCAGTGTATAGAAGATTGAACTTAACAGAAATACAAAATATTGATTTTGACTGAATACTCAAATACAAAAAGGGACAAAGAACATCTAAGCTACTTCTAGGTTCAGTAGAATCTGAAAACTACTTGGTTCAAGTGTCCATTATTCAAAGAATAATACTGGAGGCAGAGACACTTGCCTTGCATGTGGCCATCCTGGGCTTGGTCCCCAGCACCCTATAGGACCCCCCTGAGCACTACTAGAAGTGATCCCTGAGCAATGAGCTAAGAGTAAGTTCTGTGCAGTATCAGATATGGTAAAAAAAAAAAAAAAAGTGTTTTTTTAGGCTAGAACAACAGCACAGCGGTAGAACATTTGCTTTGCATGCTACCGACCTAAGTTCAATCACTGGGGGGCTGGAGTGATAGCACAGCGGTAAGACTGTTGCCTTGCATGCAGCCGACCCTGGATGGACCCGGGTACAATTCCTGGCATCCCACATGGTCCCCCAGCCTGCCAGGAGCAATTTCTGGGTGCAGAGCCAGGAGTAACCCCTGAGCATTGCTGTCAGTGTAGCCAAAAACAAACCAACAAACAAACAAAACAAAACACAAGTTCAATCCCTGGCATACCATTTTGTCCACTGAGCTTGCCCACTGGGAGTGATTTCTGAGTGCAAAGCCAGGAGTAACTCCTGAGCATTTCTGAGTGTAGCCCAAAGACCAAGGAAAAAAAAATGTTTTTTCAAGAAAAAAACTATCTCTGAAGAGATAGTTAAGACACTTGCCTGCCTTGCATGCAGCCAGTTCGATGCCCAATACTACATATGGTCCCCTCAGCACCACCAAGAGTGACCCCTGAGTACAAAGCCAGGTGTAAACCCTGAGCACTACCAGATACAACCCCAAAATCATAATAAAATAACCACCTAACAAATAAACTCTCCAATTCTATGTACTTAACATAAACATTGCACACTATCCAAAAAGCTATAAAAAATCATCACTATGTTGAGGTTGGAGCAGTGGTGCATGGGGTAAGGTGTCTGGCTTGTCCACACTAACCTAGAATGGACCATGTTGGTTCGATCCCCCAGCTCCCAAGCCAGGAGTGATTTCTGGGTGCATATCCAGGAGTAACCCCTGAGTGTCACAGGATGTGGCCCAAAAACAAACAAAAAAATTGTCTCTGTGATAGTTTTAAAATATTAAAAGAGACAGAAGAAAGAAGTCTTGGGGCTGAGCACAAGCTTAATAGAGCCAGTAGCAGCTTCCTAACACTGCTTGTGTATGGTCCAAAACACAAAAATAAAATAAATATACATATTTACCTCCTTACACTTGGATTTCAAGAAGAAAATTTGTCGGGTGTGACCCAACCCCCCCCCCCAAAGAAAAAACACTGTGGGGCCAGAGAGATAGCATAGAGGTAGGGCATCTTGCATGCAGAAGGACTATGGTTCGAATCCCAAGATCCCATGTGGTCCCCCGAGCCTGCCAACAGTGATTTCTGAGCATAGAACCAGGAGTAACCCCTGAGCGCTGCCAGATGTGACTCAAAAACAAAACAAACAAAATAACAAAAATAACAAAAAAAACCCCACTGTTCTTAAAAATAAATAAATAAAATAAACACTGTACTGACCACCTCACGCTTCTTTATAAGTGAAACAGAAACAGTGGGGCCAGAGGCACCACAGAGAAAGATTACCCATTGCTATTACAAAAACTAAATAAATAGTCTTCACACTTCCTTACAAGTCTGAACTAATGGAGAGAGGAAAATCAAAACCCTCCCAACAAAGGAAAAAGTGTGGGTGCTTGGTGGCAGCAAGCCTTAGCTTTTCAGGTCTATCTTGACAACCACACACCTCAGGAAGATAAAGGATCCCCCCAGTCGGGAGTGATCCATGAGTTTGATACAACTGATGATGAAAAGTACAGAGAAATCACCTGCTAATGTTCTGTCTGATACACTTTAAAGGCCTTAAAAAGCGTCCTACTATGTCATTCGTCTTTCATTTAAGAAGCAGAATGGGATATTAGGAAAAAGGGGGTTAAGGAATGGAACTAAAAGATAGAAGCGACCCAGAAGAGTGAGATAGGAACTTAAAGGATAAGCTGGAAACAGCGTAAAAGAGCCTTGAAGATACTACAAAGGAAAACCTTGGAAATTACTAAACAGATGCCAAAATAAAATAATCCTTTTATCCTAATTATGGGGTTCCTAAATGACTAGAATGCAGGAGTATTTGGGGAAATGTGTGATTATTCCAATGATATTCTTATTTTCCTAATAATCAAAATTAATTTATATTCAAGAAATGTTTAAAATTCAATTGATTTTATGGGAGAAAAATAAAATCCTTATCTTAGGCTACTGCAAAGAATTATGATGATAGTGCATCAATGGCTGAGAGGTCCACTAAATACCATTTCATGGCAGAACCAATAGATCATCAATCTTTCAATCTACCTTCTCATTTATCAAAATGAAATTGCCTGTGTGAAAGCACCTAATGCAACGCCTGGCTCATGGCTGATGCTCAAATGCGGACCTTAAATTACAAACCATCAGCTCTTTGCACAGATCGCTTAAATGTGATTTTTCTGCTGTCTCTCCACCCCTCTTCAGGCGCAAGTCCACATTCTCAACTTGTCTAGAAAGTGTAAAGTTATTTTCCAGGTTTTGGGAAATGTTCAGAGGTTACTCCTGGCTCTGCACTCAGGAACTAACTAACCCTGGTGGGGCTCTGGGGTCAATATGGAATGGTGAGATCAAATCAGGGCCAAGAGTGTGCAAGGTAAGCACCTACCAGCTGTACTATCACTCCAGCAAGCCTAAAGACTTTCTCCAAAATATGGAACTCCTGTGTGAGCTCCTACACATGAACCACTCCATCTGACAGTTCAGAACTGTGAACCTTGAGAGGAAAAAGCGAGAGTGGTCCCCTGCCAGTCACCACCTGCTTTCAGGAGAGACTGGGCCTGACTCAGCACACCTGGCAGAGGGCAGGAGATTTCCCATGTTTGCTTTCTGGGAACCCTGACATCCTCTGGTCAGCCTAAAGACAGCTGCTTCGGGAACACAGAACTGCAACCCTCACTCTTCTCAACCTTGGAGTTATCTCCCCCACTTTGATCTGGTGTCTATGCCATGCCCTGCTATCATCTCATGAGCTCACACGGTCTCTACTACAACAGGTCTTCTACAACAGGTTTCCACACCCCATCTCCTGCTCTGCCTCCAAAGAGCCATGAGATGGGGGCTGAAGCGATAGCACAGAGGTAGGGTGTTTGCCTTGCATGCAGCCAACCCAGGAAGGACCCAGGTTCAATCCTCAGCATCCATATGGTCCCCTGAATGATGGTATCAGGAGTGATTTCTGCATTTCCTGAGCATCACTGGGTATGGCCTAAAAACAAAAAACAAATAAAAACCAGGAACTGGCTAGACCCTTCCTCTCCACTTCTAGCCTCCACTATCCTTTCTGGTCCTTCCTTTCTCTCCTGCTTACTTACAAACTATGCAGGGTATTAAATGCAAAGACAAAGGTTGAACTCCAGAAACAAGACATTCAGACCTGAATACCACCAAGCTATGGCAATTTAATTTCTTCACACAAGTTCCCAATTTCCTCAGTTCCTTCCACAATAAGAGCAAGTGGCAAAACAGTTCTACTTTCCCAGAGTCATGCTAAGGAGACCAAAGTATTCAATTCACTTCTGAGTCTGGTGTGAAACCCCACTAGGCCTTTCCTCATTTCCTGTTCGATCATAATGGCGATCTCACCTATAGTTATATGTAGGTACAGTGCAGTAAAAAATGGTAGCACCTCTGACTGTGGCTGACTTCGGCAAGACTGAACTGTTCGAGAACAGGAATCAGTCACAGAAGTCTCTGTATTTCTGGAAAGGATGTCACCTATTTCTTTGTGAAAGGGTGTAAAGGAAAAGTACTAAATTGGGAATCTATACACGGGTACACTAGGAATGTTCTCAAGCCGGTTTTGAGACCACAGAATGACCACAGAACTGGAAGCCCTTCCAGTTCCAGATCTACTGATGCAGTAGAAAAATAGAAGAAATGGGTGGATGGGTCAGTTCCACCACACCATACAGCAATCCAGGAAGAGAAAGAGGGTCTGTCTATACTCTCCCTCCTACCACAGCTCCAATATAGCCTAGGCTTGGGGCCAGAGAAATAGTACAGAGAGTAGGGTGCTTGCATTCCACACAATCAACCAGGGTTCAATCCCCAATCCCCAAGTGGTTCCCTGAGCACTGCCAGGAGGAGTAAATCCTGAGCACCAAAGGGTATGGTCTCAAACACAAAAACAATCCAGACTTAGAAGGCCAAGCTCAGGGGCCGGAGAGATAGCATGAAGGTAAGGCGTTTGCCTTTCATGCAGAAAGTCGGTGTTTCCAATCTCGGCATCTCATGTGGTTCCCTGAGCCTGCCAGGAGCGATTTCTGAGCATAGAGCCAGGAGTAATCCCTGAGCGCTGCCGCGTGTGACCCAAAAACAAAACAAAACAAAAAGGTCAAGCTCTGATGAAATTTAGCTGAACATGTAGATAGTAGCTCCCAAAATTAAAACAGGAGAGGTTCCCAACACCTCTAAATACATGGGTAGCCCCAAAAATCAACATGTAGTCTCCCGAGAGTAATTTCACAGATACACTGGGAAGGCAGGCCAGGTCCTTTTGAAATCATAACATAACAACGTAATGAAACCTTGAACTGAGAGCTAGGACTGACATGGCCAGAGAAGCCAAGGATTCTCAGCTCACTCATCCCCCTCGTAGGCCAAAACTCTGCTCAGTGCCAGCCAGACCCAATTCCTGGGCAAGGCAGCTATGCCAACCGCCTCTTCTATTTCCCCAACAAGAAGTGAAGAAAATGACTTTTTCAAATGTACTAATTATTGATGAGGGAATATTCTTACAGATTAAATAGCTATTGCTTTAAATAGTTCCCAAATATTTAGATAACCATTGGTCTACACTGTCTGGACCAAGTTGAGAAATGGGGTAAGAGGGACGCGAGGGGCTGGGTCTTAGAGCCTGTCTGTACTCCCTGGTCAATTCTAAAGCTTCCCTGTTTTTCTAAGAATACACCCAGGAGAATCCAAGAATCCTAACCCTGATCGAGTAACCCATGTCAGGCTGTCAGGCCTGGCTGGGCTGCATGTGGTCCAGCGGCTTCTGTCCCTCACACCCCAAAAGTTCACACAAAGCAAAGTGCAAACCACTCAGAACAGTAGGTCAGCGCGATTTAAGGACTTGAAAAACTTGGGTACCGCAGTCACCCTCTTTATCCATCCATCCCCAAGTAGCCCCGACCTAGGTAGGAGACCCCCTTTTTTTGAGTCCATGACAGGCTGGACTAGGTCGTTTAAGCTACCGTCCAGCTCCATCCGCTTCCCCCAACTCCCAACGCACACAAAAGTGCAAATAGTCACAGCACCCCGCTTTCTGTGTGCTCAGAAATGAACTCCAACCCACCTGACCAGCCCTTGCTCAGGAGCTCGTCGCAGCTGGGCAGAGCAGCGCTTCCCCCAGCAGGAGGCGTGTGCGCCCCTAAAAAGACTCAACCTGAGTGGGTGGGTAGGTGGGTGGATGGACGGATGGATGGATGGATGGATGAGGGTTGGGTGGGTGGATGGATGCATGCATGCATGGACGGATGGATGCATGCATGCATGGATGCTTGGAAGGACTCAGATGAGCAGTTTGCAGCCACACCCACGCCGTCCCCGGGGCAGGACGCACCGATCCAGCGGTGCGTGGGCAGGAAAGTGGCCGCTGACCTTTGCTCGGTGGCCCGAGCCAGCCGGGAGCCGAGCCTCGGGGCCACTCGGAGGCCGCCCCCCGGGTGCGGGCGTGGGGTGCAATCCCCCACTCACTCAGTCACTCACCCACAGGCTGCTGAAGTAGTCGAGGCCGCGGCAGATGAGCGCGGCCGCGTAGGCCAGCAGCACCTGCACGCCCAGGTAGCTGCCCAGGGCGTAGAGGCCGTAGAGCAGCGGGCCGCCGGCGCCGAGCAGCAGCAGCAGGCGGCGGCGGCGCAGCGCCTGCTCGCCCAGGGCCTCGACGCCGTGGTCGGCGAAGAGCAGCGGCAGCAGCAGCGCGGCCAGCACGATGGGCGTGTGCGCGCGGTGCAGGCGCTGCAGCCAGCGGCGGCCGCGGCGCGTCAGCGAGCTCTTGAAGGGGTGCAGGAAGGTGCCGCACAGCACGGCCCACAGCAGCGGCCGCAGGAAGGCCTCGAGGATGAAGTAGACGAGCACGGCGGCGCCGCAGCACAGGCACACGAACAGCACGGCGCCCGTGTTGTAGAAGGCCTGCTTGATGGGCTTGTCGAAGCGCAGCGCCAGCGCGGCGCTCCGCGGCGTCTCCCCCACGCCGCCGCCGCCCCCCGCCGGAGCCGCGCGGGCGACCCTCGCAGCTCCTCCCGGGGAGCCCCGCGGGCTAGGCGCCTCGGCAGAGCCGGCCCCGTCGGCCATGGCGCCTCAGCTCCGGCCGCCGCCGCCGCTACTACCGCTGCTACTGCGGCGGAGAGGCGCTAGTGGGAAGTCAGGACACAACCTCCAGCAAGAGGTTGGGCTGGGCTGCTGGGCTGGGCTGAGCGGGGCTGGGCGGGGCTGGGCGGGGCTGGGCGGGGCGGCCGGCGCGGAGCATGCTGGGACTTGTAGTTCTTGCTCGGAGACTAACACCTAGAGCCAGGCTCGTTAGGAAACTACAACTCCCAGAGAGCGCGGGAGGAGGGTTTGTGAAATGCCTACGTCCCTGGAATGTGCTGGCTTATTGGTCCTCGCAGATCCAGGTAACAGGTCTCGAAACTCAACTTTATCCCCGGGGCAGTTTTTCTTTTTCTTTTTCTTTACTTTCTTTCTTCTTTTTTTCTCTTTTTTCCCTTTTTTTTTTTTGTTTTTGTTTTTGTTTTTGTTTGGGGGGCCACACCCATTTGACGCTCAGGGGTTACTCCTGGCTATGCGCTCAGAAATCGCCCCTGGCTTGGGGGGACCATATGGGACGCCGGGGGATCGAACCGTGGTCAGTCCTACGCTAGTGCTTGCAAGGCAGACACCTTACCTCTAGCGCCACCTTCCCGGCCCCTCTTTTTTTCCCTTTCTCTCTTTTTCTCTTTCTCTCTTCTTTTCTCTTCCTTCCTTCCTTCCTTCCTTCCTTCCTTCCTTCCTTCCTTCCTTCCTTCCTTCCTTCCTTCCTTCCTTTCCTTTCCTTTTCTTCTTTCTTTTTGTTAAACGCGTGCTTCACTCTTTGTCAACTTTTTCGGAAATCGATTTCTAAGAACAACGCTGCTTTCACAGATTTTTGTTTTGTTTTGTTTTGTTTGGAAGTGACACAAATAAATAAATCCTTGCAGGATTTATTCCTGATCTTGTAGTCTAGAATTAACTCCTGGCCGTGATAGGGTTCTGGTGCGGTGCGGGGATTCCAGGTGCATGCAATGCAAGGGCCTTAACCCCTATATTATCTCTCCAATCCTGGATATATATATATATATATATATATATATATATATATATATATATATATATATATATATATATATATTTTAGACCCAGAGAAAGAGTACAGGCACACAGCAGATCCTGGTTTGATCCTCAGCACCTTGACTGGTTCCTTGAGTACCTAGCCAGTAGTCCCTGAACACGACCCTGAGCACTCCAAGAAAATAAAAATAAAATCAAACTTAGCTTGACCATTCGAATTTTATGGGAGGAGTACTTAGATTATACTTTGATTGATTTGTTTAATAACAAAGGGTTTTCTGTAGGACAGGGATCTAGCTTGATGGTAGACCTCTGGCCTTGCATGTGTGAGTGCTCTAGGTTTCATCTCCAGCACCATTTAAAAAAAAAAAAAAAGGAGGGGCAGAGAGGAGAGACATTACAGCATCTAGGGCGCTGCTTGCAACGCAGGCTATCAAACCGGGTTCTATATCTAATACCCCATGTGGTCCCCTGATAGCTGCCAGGAGTGACCCCTCAGTTGAGAGTCAAAAGTAAAGCCTGAGCATTGCTGAGTGTGGCCCAAAACAAAAGTGAAGTTTGTGAAATTGGAGGCTATTATGTAATAATTATCACATGGCAGGCTTGTTTCTAAGTGCCCCATTCCCATGAACTCATTTAACCCCTTGAACAACCCTGCAAAGAAGGTGGTGTTTTTAATACAACACTTTACAAGGGGAAAAATACCTGAGGCACAGAAATGTATCTTACTAAGATCATGCAGCTAGTAAGTGGCAGAGGCAGAATTCAAACTTTAGGTGTGTGGCTTTCATTTCTATACTCCTAGTTACTATATCAAATGTGACATGGGGTTTGCAGGCATATTTGTCAAAGTTCCTTTGTGAACTGTAATGTGCTAATGATGTGCCCCCACTGTGCACAAGATTGTTGTTGGGGAGTAATCTAAATTCCTTTTTAGTTGTTTTTGTTTGTTTATTTGTTTGGGGGCCATACCCAGTGGTGTTCAAGGACTACTCCTAGCTAGATGGTGCTGGAAGTCCATAATGTCACAAACCTGGGGCTGAAATCCAGGTCCCCTGCATTCTAGAGCATGTACCCCACCACCTAGAATGATCCCTAAGCACAGAGCATAGAGTACAAATCTGAGCACAGCCAGGTATGGGCCAGAAATCAAAAAAGAAAAGTTTGGATTCAGTCCTTTGTGTGTGTTAGTAGGGATAGAACCCAGGACCTCACACATGCAAGGTAAATACTCTACCTCTAAATTACATTTTTGGCTTCTTAATCAAAATTCCTGATAGTGGGGCCAGAGAGATAGCATGGAGGTAGGGCATTTGCCTTGCATGCAGAAGGACCGTGGTTCAAATCCCAACATTCCATATGGTCCCCCAAGCCTGCCAGGAGCTATTTCTGAGTATAGATCCAGGAGTAACCTCTGAGCACTGCTGGGTGTGACCCAAAAAAGCAAAAACAAAGAAATTTCCTGATAGCACTCTAGATCAGTCTTTTCCTCTGTGTGTGTCTGTGTTGTTTGTTTTATTTTATTTTTTGGGCCACACTCAATGATGCTCAGGGGTTTCTCCTCACTCCTGGCTTGGGGGATCATATGGGACACTGGGGATCAAACCCAGGTCTTTCCTGGGTCAGCCGCATGCAAAGTAAATGCCCTATTGCTGTGCTATCATTCCAGCCCCTGTTTGTTTATTTTAAAGACCTGGATCAGGTCGATTAAACCCCCAATGTCAATTTTTCTTATCTTAGTATTGAATGAAAAAGAGGAAGCTCTGGGTTAATATGAAGTTCTTTTGTACTCTTGTTGACTTGCACATTGTAGAGGGAGCGTGATTCTGAAAATAATCCACACAGATTAGGGAGATAAAACAGGTTCAGGAATTTCCACCACAAGCTATCTGCCAGCAGGCAAAGATACCAGTAGGCAGATAGGCAAGCCGTGGGCAACATTGCCAAACAGTTCAAAACTGTTCTAGTGACAAAAGCAATAGAAATGACAGGTCTCCAGTAGAATATCTAGCACCAAGCATGGAACTCTTACAGGAGCAAAGGCTAAATCACTGAGAAACCTGCTAGATGAACATTTATCTGGCCTAAAAAAAAATGGCTTCCCTCAGGATTTTACACTCCCTTCTTAAGACTGCTCTTACAGGGCTGGAGAGATAGCGTGAAGGTTAGGCGTTTGACTTGCATGCAGGACAGTGGTTCAAATCCCGGCATCCCATAAGTTCCTCCAGAGCCTGCCAGGAGTGATTTCTGAGCATCGCCAGGTGTGACCCAAAAACAGGAGGAAAAAAAAAAAGATATACCCAACAGAAACAAGCTGATATTTCAGCACCAGTTGATTTGTTTTTTTTTTCCCCTAAATTCAGTGAACATCTTTTATTACATTGTTTTTATTTTCTTAGGCTTATGGTACTATTAATAATGGTTTTTCAGAGGGTCAGAGCGATAGCACAGCAGCAGGGTATTTGCCTTGCATGCAGCCAACCTGGGTCGATCTCCTACATCCCATATGGTTCCCCTGAGCCTACCAGGGGCGATTTCTGAGTGCAGATCCAGGAGTAACTCCTGAGAACTGTCGGGTGTGGCCCCCAAACAAACAACAAATAAAAGGTTTCATGGACATAATTCCAACACCACAGCCATCACCAGTGTAGCTTTTTCTCTCTCCCAAGGGTCTCAAACCCCTCCCTCTCATCTGCCTCCTAGCTAAATTGTGGCACAGTATATTTGGAAAAGACACTACTTATTCATTCACTTCCTCAGAAAACATTTATTGAACTTCTACTCTGGTCTATGAATATCCTATGATTAGTCACAAAGCTAGCCAGACACAAAGCTAACCCAGGTAAATCACACTTTGTTTATTCATTTACTTTTATTGAATTACTTTTTTCCTATCATAGATTTTGACAGTAGAATGTAAGAGCAGTCAGTCTTTTTTTGTTTGTTTGTTTTGTTTCATTTTGGTTTGGTTCACACCTGGCAGTGTTCATGGTTTACTCCTGGCTCTACGCTCAGAAATCACCCCCTAGCAGGCTCGGGGTCGGGGGTGGGGGGCGGCATATGGGATGCCGGGATTCGAACCACTGTCCTTCTGCATGCAAGGCAAATGCCTTACCTCCATGCTATCTCTCCAGCCCCGTAAGAGCAGTCTCAAGAAGGGAGTGTAAATTCCTGAGGAAAGCTCATTTTTGTTAGGCCAGATAAATTTTCATCTAGCAGGTTTCTCAGTGATTTAGCTCAGAAATCGCTCCTTGGCTATAGGATGAGGGGGGATCGAACCACAGTACATCCTACTTTAGCACATGCAAGGCAAACTCCCTATGGCCTGCGCCACCAATGCTCCGGTCCCTGGTTTAAGGTTTTTGATCGGATGGTTGGTTTTTGGATCACATCCGGCAGCGCTCAGGGGCCACTCCTGACTCTACGCTCAGAAATCACTTCTGGCAGTCTCGGGGGATCATATAGGATGCCAGGATCCAAACCAGCATCCTTCTGCATGCAAGGCAAACTCCCTACCTCCATGCTATCTATCCTGCCCCTGCTTTAAGAATTTTCTCCCACCTTCCTTGCCAGGGAGGTTATTTTTATTTATTTATTTTTTTGGGTTTTGGGCCACACCCGATGGCGCTCAGGGGTTACTCCTGGCTATCTGCTCAGAAATAGCTCCTGGCAGGCATGGAGGACCATATGGGATCCCGGGATTTGAACCAACCACCTTCGGTCCTGGATAGGCAGCTTGCAAGGCAAAAGCAGCTGTGCTATAGCTCCAGCCCCTTCTTTAAGATTTTTAATTAAAAATATAGCAGTCCCATCTTCTTCTTTCTACAGTGCTTTCATAGTAGTTTACCTTTACATTTCTGAAATAATGGGTAGCCCGTTCTTTTTTGGTTTTGCTACTTTTGGAGTTATTTTGTTTGTTTTATATGAAATATATATATGTAGATATATATATTTCTTTTTTTCTTATCTTTTTTTTGAGCCACATCCAGAGATCAGGGGTTGCTCCTGGCTCTGCACTTAGAAATCGTTCCTGGCAGGCTTGGGGGACCTTATAGGATGCCGGGGATCAAACCCAGGTCAGCCACGTGCAAGGCAAATGCCCTACCGCTGTGCTATCACTCTGGCCCCTATGGTTTGTTTTTTTCTCTCATTTTTTAAGTTACTTTATTTAGACACTGTGGTTACAAGATTGTTCCTAAAACAGTTATGGGGGTTTTGTTCCAGATATAAAATTATTCATGATTGAGTTTCAGTCATACAAAGTGCAACATCCCTCCCACGTGCTCATTTCCCACCATCAGTTTTGGTACTTTTGGTATAATCTTTAGGCTTCCTAATATAGAAGATGAAGAGGTGGCTTCTTACCAGTCCTTCAGTGCTGGCTTTCACCTCCTTTGAGGAGGTTTCTTGCTCATTTCTTTGGTCCCTCCTCCACTCTCAACAGGCCTAAAGGAAGCATATAATAAGATCCAGACATTCAGGTCCCTTGGTTCAGGACAATTTTTGATTTTTATGTTTTCATATTTTATCCTTTGATGGGGGAGAGGGCTCTCAAAGACAGTACTCAGGGAACATGGCAACCACTCCCAACTGAGAGTTGGCCCTACTGTGCTATGCAGTTGGTTCAATGCTCAGACACAGTAATGCAATGCTGCATGGGCCCAATTTTCTGGGAGTTTCCAGAGCTACTGTGGAGGAGAAAAGAGTCACTAGTTTTATACTCAGCTGTCTTTCAGTTTTAGCCCATGTTTCTTTTGTCATACAGAAACTTTTTAGTTGATGTAGTCCCATTTATTGAAATTTGTTCCTATAGCCTTTGCTATTGACATCCTATCATTGAATACGTCTTTTAATGTCTATGTCTTAGAATGCTCTACGTATGTTTTTCTCAATGTACTTCATAGATTCAGGTCTAATCTCAAGGCATTTGATCCACTTCAAATTGACTTGTGTAGGTGTGAGATATGCTTTATTTCTTATATGTGGTCATCCAATTGCCCAACACCATTTGTTAAAGACTTTATTCTACTTCATGCTCTTGGCTCCTTTATCAAAAATTAATTGGCTATATATTTGCGGGAGGTGGTCACTGGGTTAGAGTTATGTTTAGCAACCATAAAGGTATAAAGCTAAAGCTATAAATATAGATACATTTTGCAAATTGTTTCTCTAAAAGGATTTTTGTTGTTGTTGTTGTTTTGTTTTGGGGTCACACCCGGTGGTGCTCAGGGGTTACTCCTGCCTGTCTGCTCAGAAATAGCTCCTGGCAGGCCCGGGGGACCATATGGGACACCGGGATTTGAACCAACCACCTTTGGTCCTGGATTGGCTGCTTGCAAGGCAAACACCACTGTGCTATCTCTCGAGGCCCTCTAAAAGGATTTTTACTAGACTACAGCATGACTTGCTTCTGCAGCAAACAAGACAAACTGTCATCTTCCCTAGTGAACAAGAAGTCAGAAAATTTCACTAATGAAAGGACATAAAACAAACAGGAAACCAAAAAGGCACTAGAGCAAAGAATAAGGAATTATAAACTAACTTTAATTACAGCATCAGAAAGAATTTCAAACCGTGTGAACAAATTATATTAGTTTAATTTCTAGCCAATATATAGTCTAATATGACATCACCTTCTATAGATAAAAATATTTGTGATGAAAAATGGGTAGAATAACCCTGTAGGTCACATGGAAGAATACTGCTACAATAGCTTGACATATGTAGAAAATCCATTAATTTATTATTAGTAAGGTGCCACACAGTTTAGAGTAAAAATCGACAGGTAACAGGCTTATAAAGTCATAAATATCCAAATCAACCACAAATAAATATTATCAAGAACACAATTATTAAAAAACAATATAACCCATCAATGTCTATTTTAAAGGCATAGTTTTTACAAAATAATTCTTTTGCAGATAGTCTCCAAAAGGTCTCTGAATACTCCTAGAGCCAGATTGTTCCAGCATTCTCAGTGCACATGTTGGAATAAGGCATGTGGAGAGCGGTGCACAGTCTCCTGGGTGACCAGGGTACTCTGTGATGAACAGTATCATAGGCTCTTGTGACCTGGGCAGAAGTCACAACCACACCACTGCAGTAGCGCAATGACCCTTGATAACCACTGACTCTTCAGAAGAGTGGAACTGAACAGCTATTCTCTTAGCTGCAAATACCCAGCCATGAATATAAAGATATTAGTCAAGCATTGGTATACTTTAAGGGAAAAGAATCCCCCAATGATCAATGATGCACTTGCATATACCATATTTAAAAATCACATGAGCTTACCCACTATTTTCAAGAGAAGCAACTTACACTCATCTGTTAAATATAAAAATGGAGAAGTCCTACTTAAAACCAGATCATTGAATAACTGCGTAAAGAATCTAATTTAAATAGAAAATGTATAGACTGTATCAACATGCCATTTACTCAGCTAACACATGAGTTGTAAATGTCTTAACAGTATAAGAAAGTAACAGTATGTCATCAAACCCAATGATCATACATCAAACACACTCAACAATTCATATAATGTACAATGAAGGAGGCAAGGCTTAATAAAGAATCCAGGAATCTTTTTTACAACCTAAATTACAATGAACTCAAGAGCTGTTTTGCTTGCAATGATGCACAATGATTTTATTTTGAGCTTAAAATATTTAGAAAATCTGAAACAGATATGACCTTAATAGAAATGGCTGTGGTAGATACAGGCATTTATGTTTTCAGCACACACATACACACCTCATCATGTATTTACAAATATATACAACTATACTGAAAATAATCAACTGGTTCACTAAATGTGACCAATACTGTTTAGAGAACAAGGATATTAAATACATTTATATACAACAAAGTAGAACACAGCTCAGTATTCGACCTACTGTGGCAGCTCTCAAATATTTTTCCCCTTATTTACACAGTTCGATGCCATAGTTATATGTGTAGATTTTTTACTTTTTTAAATGGCTAGAAAAAAGCTAATGACAACTCAGATATTATCATTCCCACCATGAAGAACAATTAATCAGTAAGTCATTTTTGCCTGCCAGCACTTAGAGAAAATTGTTGGTTCCCTGGTACTCTTGCTGCCACTTCTTGCCTATAAACTTGAAAAAACTACTAGGATGCTTGGGGAAGCCTTTCTCAGGATATCCATCATCAACTATAATTTATCTTATGAATTTCTGATGTTTACAATTTACCTGTAATAAATTGACCAAACCATATTAAGATGATATGAATCCATGGACTGAGGCTGTTCAACCTGTTATGCCACAAGTTAGGAAGGCTGAAACATGTTGAATATTTATCAAACAACACACAGAATGATTGTGACCTGTGGAAAGTAGATGGAATTTAAATCTCAGCATCAATGAAGTTTTTTAAGAACACAGCCATGCTCAGTGTTTTATGCATTGGGAAGAGAAGGGAATAAAAGAAACAGGCACTGCAGTGGCTGAAAAGTACTCAGTAACTGTCTCTTTACAGAAAAAAAAATTGTCAATTCCAAGCCTAAAGCTAAGAATGAGCAGCAGCTAAAACATCTCACTAGCACAAAACTGTGAAGACAAGCGAGGAACTTTAAAAGCCATCCAGGAGGGAGATTCATCCTTGCATAGTTCCAACTTTCTGATTCTCTCACTGCAAACAGTTAAATGTGGCTCCTGCCTTTCATCTAGTATCATGTTTATAAATTCATCTTTGACACTATAGTAGAGCATAAAAGGGATTAGGGAGGATACCCTGGTTTCAGGCTAGCCGCATTTAAGAATTAACTGAGAAAAATATATTCGGCCAATCATATCTTATCTGCATATCATTATTAATTCATTTGTTTTGGGGCCACAGCTGAAAGTGCTCTGGCCCCTACATATCATTTTAAAAATATTAAAAGAATTAAACTGACCAATAAAGAATCAAAATGTGGGCCCAGAGAAATAGCACAGCAGTGTTTGTCTTGCACGTAGCCGATCCAGGACCTAATGTGGTTGGTTCGAATCCCGGTGTCCCATATGGTCCCCTGTGCCTGCCAGGAGCTATTCCTGAGCAGAGAGCCAGGAGTAACCCCTGAGCACTGCTGGGTGTGGCCCCAAAACAAAACAAAACAAAAGAATCAAAATGTATTTGTTTTGTTTTGGGGCTACACCTGGCAGTTCTCAGTGGTTACTCCTGGCCCTGCACATAGGAATCACTCCTGGCAAGCTCAGGGGACTGACTATATGGGATGCCGGGGATGGAATCCGGGTTGGCTGTATGCAAGGCAAGCACCCTACCTGCTGTACTATTTCTCCATCCCCAGAATCAAAATGTTTTGGGGAAGAAAGTTGATAGTAATACATATGTCTTTTGGGGCCAGAATAGTAGCATAGAGAGTAGGGCACTTGCCTTGCATGTTACTGACCTGGATTCAATCTTCGGTATCCCATATGGTCCCCTGAGCCCAGCAAAAGTGATTCCTGAATGCAGAACTAGGAGTAACCTCTGAACATTACTGAGTGTGCCCCCTTTAAAAGTACCCCTTTCCCCGAATATAAATATAAGTAGCACTATTTTCTATTTATCGTAAACTAAAGGGGCAAAAAAGTAAGTGGATAATTTGAATGTGGATAGTGAGTTCTATTTAATACACTGGTGGTTATTTTTTTTCCCAGGTTGGGGACTATGCTCTGGGTTTATTCTTGGCTCTGTACTCAGGAATGACTTTTAGCAGGGTTTGTGGTGCTGAGGATCAACCCCGGGTTGGATGCATGCAAGGCAAGTACTCTCCACCCACAGTAACACTGCTTTGGGCAGCATTTAATTACATTTTTATGAATGTGCACAAAGGCATGAATGTAAAGAAAATCATAATCTTCTGAGACCTGCCCTTTTATAAAATAAGCACATTGGATTAAGTGGTGTCTAAGGTCCTTGCCAGCAGTAATTTATGTCAAAATTAACCACAATTTCTTCATCTGTAAAATAAAATATCCTTCATGTAGTTGTTGTTTTAAAAATAAGTTAATTCAATGTGCTTAGGACAGCACTAAAGTCACTATTTTTGTTTGTGTTGGGGCCACATCCAGGTATATTCTCAGGCTTTAGTCCTGGCTTTGCACTCAGGAGTGACTCCAGTCAATGTTCAGGGGACCATATGGGATGCTGAGGATTGAACTTGGGTTGGCCCTGTGCAAAGTAAGCGTCTTATCCACTCTCCTGCCTGTCCTTAAAGCACTAAATACATTTAGCTAGTAATTTTAATCTAGGCATTTATAAAAAATGCTGGCTATTTCCCTATAACAAGTTCTATATCAGAAAATAAAATATAGAGACAAATAGAAATCTAATCTCTTTCTTTAGGTTAGAATAGAGAATATAAAGTCTTGGCATCGTTGACATGTCTAAAACAGACATGTTGGGATGTGTCTCAATGCCATTCTTCACCTCTGATGTGTGAATTCATATTTCTGTACACTTACATTTAAAATATCACCTTTGTTTTGCAGAGTTAATAGCACTGTTGGGAATGATATCTCTATGTCCAGAGTTCAGTATTGCCTAGAGAAAGGATTAACATTTGCTCAAAGGTGGAAGAATATAAAACATTAGCCAGTTTGGGAGTGTATAAGAAATACAAACCTTCAGAATAAGACTTAATGTAGAAACATAGTTTTATATATTAATTCATTTCACAGATGTTTGTTTGAGTGCCTGCTAGAATTATTTGTTACAATGAAGAGTAACAAGAATGGTCCCAGACCAGCCAGACCATTCAAGTACAGCGGGATGAATATCATGATGGGCAAGCCCCGTGTGCTACAAGCACCTTTACCAGAGATTTAACCCTTGTCCAGGGCACTGGAGGAAGAAATATATAAGTTATTACTTGAAAGGTAAGTAGGAGTTCAACAAGTACAGGAAGTGGTAATTAAGTGCAGAAAACACCATGTAAGCAGGTCTGCAAAAGTGAGAGGAGTTCAGTCTTACTAGAACACAGCAAGTGAGGAATGACGCCAAATGGTGCCACTAGAAACTATAAAAGTTGGTTTACATTTTACCTGGCTGGCAATAAGAAGGCATTGCTATTTCTACAGCACAGATATGCAAAACTGATCATCAAAGTACAAACAATGGAAGAGTTAATTAGCTTGACTTGCAATGCAAACAGAAGAAAAATAAATCTTTTTCTTGATTCCTTTCCTCACTGAAAATTGTTTTAATGTTTTTTACTCACTTACAGCTGAAATATTTTATGTGTAAAATAGAAAAATATTTGCTTTAATATTTACAACATGGGTGCCTCATGCTCAGTCTCCTCAATACTAAGCCACTTCCCTAGCATAGAAAATGATCCATAAGCAATCTTAAGCTGGACCAGAGATCAGGATTTCAATGCTATTGTAGTTTGCAGGAATCCACAGACTTCAAAACCAGATAACCTGGGGCCTGAGCGGTGACGCTAGCCTAGGTGCTAACTTAGGACAGACCAGGGTTCGATCCCCCAGCGTACCAAATGGACCCCCAAGCCTAGAGTGATTTCTAAGTGCATAGCCTGGAGTAGCCCCTGAGTGTCACTGGGTGTGGCACAAAAACCAAACCAAACCAAACCAACCAACAAACAAAAAACCCCAGATAAACTTAATTTAAATCCTATTCAGATCCATCACTCACTTGGTATCATTTCATTTGTGCCATTCCCCCCTTTCCCAATCCACAGTGAGATGTATCACCATTTCTTCAATGAGCTTGGTAAATCTGCGGTGCCACAGTATCTTGTTTTCATTAGTTTTGTGTAGTTCTTCCAGAAAACTTTGAAAGCTCTCTTCATAGGAGGATATTCATGCCTCACATGAATTCCAAGGATGTCATTAGAAATCCTTACAGCTATTTATTCACAAAGGTGGAGACAGCTTAAAAACAGGGGAGCCGGTCAGATAACTTTCATACTCAATAATGGAAATGCTCCAGCAAACTGCAGCTAGACCCATTAGCTCTTTTCCTTAAAATGGGCAATTAGCACAGACTTGGGAACAAAGGGACATCTGGATTCCTTTGGAGAAAGGAAATGCTTTAAGTCAATGCATTATTACAAATTATGCTGACTGCCAGTCCAATTTACAAAACTGAACGTTTTGAATGGATACACTAGGTGAATTCATTACACTGAATTTCCCATTTTCTAATTAAAAACAACAAAAAGAAAACAAAGAAAATCTTTGAAAAGCTTCTATTCTAAATATTCAAAATGTTATTATCAAAATGCCTTAAACTTTTATTAAGTTGATTTGTCTCCTATAATACTTTTTTTTTCTTTTTCTCTTTATTTTCTTTTTTTTAAGAGACAGGGTCTCGCTATGTTGCCCAGGCTGGAGTGCAGTGGCTATTCACAGGCTCGATCCCACTACTGATCAGCTTTGACCTGCTCCGTTTCCAACTTGGGCCGGTTTGCCACTCCTTAGGCAACCTGGTGGTCCCCCGCTCCGGGGAGGGTCACCATATTGATGCCGAACTTAGTGCGGACACCCGATCGACATAGCGCACTGCAGCCCACAACTCCTGGACTCAAGCGATCCTCCGGCCTCAGCCTCCCGAGTAGCTGGGACTACAGGCCCCCGCCACCACGCCCGGCTATAATACATTTTTAATCTTATTCAAGGCATGTCAACCGCAGCAACACAATTAGATGTGACTACAGGTGAATAATTTATAAAATACAGTGACAGGGGGCTAAGGAGATGATAGTGCAGTGGGTAAGGCACTTGCCTTACATGTGGCCCAAATGGGTCTGATTTTTGACACTGTATATTGTCATCTGTGCCCTACAAGCTTAGGATTGATCCTAAACTGAGAGCCAGGAATAAGCACTAAGCACTGCTGACTGTGGCCCCCAAAATTAATAAATAAATAAAACATAGTAAGAGAAAAAACTAAATTATAACAGCTAAAAACGACAGTTTATAAACTAATGTTGCAAGACTCCAAATCCTAATTGCTAGAATGCCATCTATTTTTATCATTGATATTATTTTATATTTTAAGAAGCACTTATTTTTCTTTTTTCTTTTTTAGTCTTTGGGCCTGGTACCATACCAGGGTATCAGGGATCAAAACAGGATCAATCACATATGAGGCAAGTACCAGAAGTACTATTCACAATTTTATTTCTAATCCTTTCTAGTAGTAAAAATTATTAGTTTCTAACTGGAAAAACTTTTGTTTGTGTTTTTGTTTTTGGGTCACATTCAGTGCTCGGGCTTATTCTCGCTCTGTGATCAAGGTTCACTCTTGGTGTCAGGGACCCACAAATTGTGGAGGGGATGAGATTTAGGTCAGCCAAGTGCAAAGTAAGCACCTTGATTCCTGTTCTCTCTCTTGCCCAACAATTCTGAACAAACATAAAACATTTCCACATCGCTGTAATCTCACCCTTTCTCCTCAGCACTGTATAAACAGCCAAAAGCATTTTTACTTTATAGAAATCTGAAATATTCTTCTGTCTGAAAGGCTGACTATGGACTTAGGGTTATCATACCAAGACCCTCTTTTGAGCTATTTGGAAGACTAAATTTTTATTCTTAAAAAAAATAGTCTTTATACCTAGCTCATTCTTTATCTTGCTATATATCATATTATTTCACTACCTAGCTAAGGCTACATGGCATGTGGGTTATAAATAGATAACCCTCTGGGTCTCAAATTCTGTTCAGTAACATGACAATAATAATTTTTATCAAGCCAACACAGAGACACTATAAGCTCAATTAAAAAACTTTTTTGAAAAACTTTTTTTTTCTAAAACCATGGTGTAATAATCTTTTTCTGGAAAAGCAGCTTGACTACTTTGGCAAAACCAAAATCACGAGTCTTTTTTTTTTTTTTAAATAATGTAAGTTAAAATTATACTACATTGCCTTTTAAAAGTTATGTATACTAAGGACTTTCTACTCCATCTCATTATTTGCTTCACAACTACAATTAAGGGGTTCCCATCAATAAGTAGAAAGTTAGGGCAACAATAAGAAGCAAACAAAATGGAGAGGAGAAGGTCTGATAGGCAGCAGATGGCATGAAAATGTCTTCATACTTGTAAATACTGACAACACGCTCAGAAGTTGGTGGTGAGTCTATATCATGTCGAGTGATAGAACCTTTAATAAAAATAAAAAGGAAAAAAGCAATTAAAAAAAGTACAGATTTACAGTGATATATACAATCAAAATATTAAGTCATAGTCTTGTTGAATATGTAAAGCATGTTTATAAGGATATATAATCAATTATGGGAGTAATTAGAATTCCTGATAAATTATATGCTTAATGAAAAGCATATAAATTAGTTCAATTTATTTATTTATTTAGGGATTTTTTTGGCCACATTTGATGACACTCGGGTTACTCCTGGCTATGTGCTCAAAAATCGCTCCTGGCTTGGGGAACCATATGGGACACCGGGGGATTGAACCGTGGTCCATCCTAGGCTAGCGTGGGCAAGGCAGACACCTTACCGCTTGCACCACTGCTCCAGCCCCTAAACTAGTTCAATTTAATCAAAAACACTGGCTCTCATGAATTCCTATTAGAACAATGCTACTGCAATTCCAGTCTTAAGACTACTTTGTTTTTATATATAAGATCTATTTTTGTGTGTGTGTGTGTGTGTGTGGGGTCACTCCCAGCAATGCTCAGTGATTACTCCTGGCTCAGAGCTCAGAAATTGTTCCTGGTAGGCTCAGGGTATCATATGTAATGCTGAAGATCAAACCTGGCTCTGTCCCAGGTTGGCAGTATGCAAGGCAAATGCCCTGCTGCTGTGCTATCACTCCAGCATAAAGTCTATTTTCATGGTCTATATATAATTTCAAATGATTCATCCCAAACAGCATACTATGTTTTGATTACAAATTTCAAATTTTGTTTTGTTTTGCTTTTTATTTTGGGGGAGTGTCAAACCAAATAGTTCAGGAGTTACCCTGGCTCTGTGCTTAGCACTCTTGGCAAAACATATTCAGTGCTAGAGATCAAACTGGAGTCAGGACATGGAAGAAAAGTGCCTGTACTGTACTATCTCTTCAGAGTTATTGATTTTTTCCCACTCAAATATATATTTTATATACTCATTATCAACAATTCCTGAGAGTCCCTCAGAGCTGGAATGTTTCTTACTATTTTATAGAATGCTAGCATGTCCCAATGGGTTGTGTTTTATGTATGCCTATGAGTCTGTGTGGCAGAGTAGGGTAAAATAGAACAGAAAGGAGGGGCCAGAGTGATATAGCATAGCAGGTAGGGCACTTGCCTTGCATACTGCTGAACAAGTTCAATCCCTGGTATTCCATATGGTGCCCCCCTAAGTCCTTGATTCCTTAAGTGCAGAGCCAGGAATAATCCTGAGCATTTTCAGATATAGCCCCATACAAAAACAAAATAGAACAGAAAGAAGAATGAAGATACCAACAAGTTTTTTGACAGGAAAATCTTTGAACTGGTTACAAAGGAAACAGTGCTGTCTTATATACTGACTGACATTGATTAGAATGAATCATAAAGTGGAAAATAATTTCCCCCTACAGGGCCCAAAGAGATAGCACAGCGGTGTTTGCCTTGCAAGCAGCCGATCCAGGACCAAAGGTGGTTGGTTCAAATCCCGGTGTCCCATATGGTCCCCCGTGCCTGCCAGGAGCTATTTCTGAGCAGACAGCCAGGAGTAACCCCTGAGCACTGTTGGGTGTGGCCCCCAAAAAAATTTCCCCCTACAAATAATCCCTAAGAAAATTGAATTAAGGAGATGAAGGTAGATGTGAATTCAGAAAAGAGAAGAGAAAAGAGAAGAAAAAAAGGAAGAGAACTCAATGTTAGAACTTAAGGAACTGATTGCTAGGGAAGATCTGCTAACGTAGATATACCAATTCCCTATGCCACGGTCCATGCTGGTTCCAGTTTGAATCAAATAAAACTAATCAGATTGCACAAGATTCTTTGTGCAATAGATCCCCCTCACCTCTCCTACGTAATGTCAATCATTCGTCACCTAACACAGACTCCCAGCAACCCATGTGGTCCCTGAAGTCTGCCAGGAGACATTCTTGACCAGAGAACCAGGAGTAAGCCCTGAGCACAGCCAGTTGTAGCAGCCCACCCATTAAAAGGGGGTGGGGAGGGAAGGCTAGACATACCTACCAAGAGGAAGAACCAAACTTCAAATCTAAAGTGTTAGATTTTAAATCCCATTATTTTAAGTAAATTTGAAACTATTTTTATTTTTATTTATTTATTTATTGTTGTTTTGAGGCATACCTAGCAGGTGCTTAGGGCTTACTCTTGGTTCTGCACTTAGGGATCACTTCGGGCAAGCTTGGGGACCTTATGTAGTGACAGGATCAAACTTAGGTCAGCTGCTTTACAGAACAAATAACCTACCTACTGTACTATTACTCTGGCTCTAAAACAATTTAAAAAAATTAATTTTATTTATCCAGGGTGGTGAGATATTATTTATTTAATAAATATCATTTATTTAGGGTACTAAAAGGACTCAAAACAGAAAAGTTCTGTTGTTCTTAATCTGAGAAATATGGCTGGAACAATAGTACAGTGGTAAGGCATTTGCCTTGCACAAGGCCAACACAGGACAGTCTAAAATCCAAAATTCGAATACCAGCATTCCATATGATTCCCCCCCCCACCTGCCAGGAGCAACTTCTGAGCACAGAGCCAGGAGTAACCCCTGAGCTCCGCTGGGTGTGACCCAAAAACCCAAAAAACAAAGCAAAACAAAAAAACACCTGGGAAATAAACACAGGAAAAAGGTATTTCCTCTTTAAAGAGGAAAGAAAAAGATAACATTAAATCATGGATAGCTGATGAATATACAGATAGGGAGAAGCAATTACCAGAAAGAGTTCTCATTATAATTACTGCAAACAACTTTCTTCTTAGTTAAGCCATTAAGCAGATCAGCCAGAGAATATTAAAGACATGGCGTGATTTGATTTTCACTTTCTCTAAACATGATGCGGAATCTTTTCTGCCAAGGACCGTATCTATATTGGTGACATCCTTGGAGGGTTATATAATAAAGGCAGCCAGGTGGGGGAGCCAGGGAGAAGCATGTCAGTCCGTTTACAGACCATGGGTTCCCACCCTTCCCTAAAAGATATCATGATATCATTGATCATTGGTTCTTTGCTGCAGAAATGCCAGTGACTTCTGCCACCCAAAGTGAAGTACTAAAAGGCTAGCATCACCTGAGAGCTGGTGAGAAATACACAATCCTGGGTCACAGACCTACTGGAAACTGCATTTAATTTCATGGCTAGACAATTCCTAGAGACATTAACATGTGAAGATTAATAATGGGCTAGAATTATGGAAAACTTGGTAGATCTGAGATTTTTAGAATAAAATGAGCAGTAATGTCACACTCTGTGTCAGTCTTAGAAGGTTCCAGCAGTCTTTTCCAGATCAGTATTTTTATGTTTTATATCTTAGTATTAAGAGTACTTCCCCAGGAACTGGAGAGATAGCATGGAGGTAAGGCATTTGCCTTACCTCCAGAAGGACAGTGGTTCGAATCCCGGCATCCCATATGATCCCCCTAGCCTGCCAGGAGCGATTTCTGAGTGTAGAACCAGGAGTAACCCCTGAGTGCTGCTGGGCGTGACCCAACCCCCCCCCCCAATAAAAGAGTACTCCCCTGGGGCCAAAGAGAGAGCACAGAGGATATATAGGGTGTTTGCCTTGCATGCAGGAGGACAGTGGTGGTTCGAATCTGGCATCCCATATGGTTCCCTGAGCCTGCCAGGAGCGATTTCTGAGCGTAAAGCCAGGATAACCCCTGAGCGATGCCCGGTGTGACCCCCCCAAACAAACAAACAAACAAAGAGTACTCCCCTGCATTGGGAATGAGACAGATCTAAAATTGAACTTTATGTTTCTGTGTTAAGTTAGAGGATCCTGAATAGATTTTCTTAATCTCTACAAAATGACTATTTAAGGTTACAATAGTGAGGGAACGAAGCCTTCTTTCTTTTTAAAAATTAAACAGAGCCATGTCCCCATATAGAGTGCATACAGAGGTTTCATAAAGCATCAAAGACAGCTTGTCCTACTCCAGCTACACATCTGTATTACTTTGGGGGAGAGGCATTTTGGCATTCAGGGATCACTTCTAGCAGTGATTTGGGGGCCATAAGTGGTGCTGGGATTAAATTGGAGTCATCTGAGCACAAAGCATGCACCTTAATCTCTATGTCTGAGCACAAGACATGCACCTTAATCTCTATGTCTATGTACCATGTCACCAATCCCAATAAACTAATTTTTTAGTCGAATTGTATGGAAGTCCATTCCCATCACCTGAAGAAAGGATTCTTTTTCTTTAATTATTATCCAAAGTACTTATCACTCTCTTGTTCCATAAATAATGACTCTGTTGCTTAATACAGATGCCATGATGTCAGCTTACCTTGAATAGCGGGACCCCAAGCAAAGAGGTAATACCAGCTCAAATGCAGATCGACAATTGTTTCTTCTCTAGGAACATTCACGGGACGTTTAAATCTGCAGGTGACCCGGTTGTTCTCAAAAACTCCTTCTTCATCTCTGGCAGGATTTCTCTGAATTTCCTTTGCCCACTGGCCGACATTATAGAAGTGCTGTATTCGAACCCTGCCATTATCATCATGAACACAGGCCATGACATCATCACCACCCTAGTGCCAATGACAGAGAAAAGTCAAGGTCAATGTCTCGTTCTTTGGCCCTAGTGATAGCACAGTGGGTAGGGCCAACCTGAGGTGAACTCCAGCATCCCATATGGTCTCCTGAATCCACTAGGAGTGATCCCTGAGCATTGCTGAGTGTGGCCCCCCAAAAAAATCTCATCTTCATCCTTTGAAACCTTTCTGATGATTAGGACTTTCTTTCAGAAACAGACATTCTATTACATCCATAATTAAAAATTATGCCACAAAATGTATTTTAAATGTAAGTTTATTTTATATAGTCACTGTGAAATTAATAAGTTATTGGGTTTCAGGCATACAATATTTTGATACCACTCCATTCACCAGTGTCCACTTCTCTACCTAATGCCCCTCTATCTTCATTTACCTTTCACCAGGCTGTTTTTACAAGCGGTACTTTAAAAGAAAATATATAGGACCGCGCGAACGGCCCTAGCCCCCTCCAGCTGGGTTTTCCCCGCCTGCTTCAGGTAGGGAAGCCCCACCCACCCACGCCAACCACACTAACGGCCCCACCCCCAGCCTGGTTTTCCCCGCCTGCTTCAGGTAGGGAAGCCCCGCCCATCCATGCCAACAGTGCAAATATAGTCTAACATAACATATAGGTCTAGCCAGCTCAGACCTAACACCCAAATTTCTTAAATAATTAAGAGCCCATAAAATTGGAAGCAAAATACCAAACAAACCAGAAATACCTATATCAAATAAGGCAGGTGGCAAAAGCACGCTCTAATTAAAAGGCCCTGCAAACCAGGCAACACCAAGAATTGCAAAGAAATATGGGTAAATCAAGGAAGACCCTAACATCTGGAGATATGGAAGGAAACACAAACAAGTTTACAAGTCCATCAAAATGAACAGATCCAAGAGATGAAGATCTGAAAACAACCATGAAAAAAGAAATGCAAATCATGGTAAATAAAATGAAAGAAGCACTAGCCAACGAGTACAAGAAAACCATAGATGAAAAAATCAACCAACTAAGAGAAGAACTGCTGCAGAATATGAGAAATTCCATACAAACGAAATTTAAGGAAATAATAAATAATGTAAAAAGCTATACGAGTAGAATCTCACAGTTGGAAAAGCATATAGAACAACTCGAAGAAAAACTGCAATCAAAAACCGTCCAGGAAACCAACAAGGATATAAAAGGCAAAGCACTGGAAGAGAAAGTCCAGTACTTAATAAACAAAGACAAAAGAAATAATCTAAGAATTGTAGGTATACCAGAAGGGGAGGAAACAGGGAAAGGGGAAGAACAAGTGGCCAGGGAAATAATAGCAGAAAATTTTCCAACCCTCTGGAAAGAAACCTCAATGCAATTCCAGGAAGTAAAAAGAGTCCCTAATAAAATAGACCCTAATAAGCCAACACCAAGACACATAGTAATCCAAATGGCAAAAAAACAAAGAGAAAGATGAACTCTTAAAAGCCATAAGGGAGAAAAAAACCTCAAGTACAAAGGAAGGGACATAAGAATCAAACCAGATCTCCCATTTGAAACAATTCAAGCAAGAAGACAGTGGAATGGCATATTTAAACGACTGAATGAAAGAAATTTCCAACCAAGGGTCCAATACCCAGCAAAACTCTCATTCATATGGGAAGGAAGACTAAAACATTCTCAAATAAAAATGATCTAGCAATATTTGCACAAACAAAATCAATTTTAAATGACCTACTCAGAGACAATTTACACAATCCAAATCCCCGATTCTAACAGCAACAACAACCCTACACAACACAACTACACAACAACCCTCTCTGTCAATAATTTCCCTAAATGTTAATGGTCTAAATTCTCCCATTAAAAGACATATACTAGAGAACTGGATTAGAAAACATAAACCGGACTTCTGCTGCTTGCAAGAAACACATCTACTAATGCAGGACAGGCACGGACTTAGAATAAAATGATGGAAATCAATTATTCAGGCCAATGGAAAACAAAAAAGAGCAGGGACGGCCATCCTAATAACAAAACAAATTGCATTCAACCTCAAGAAAGTGATCAGAGACAAGGAAGGTCACTACATACTGATCAGGGGAACAATAGATCAAGAAGTACTAACCCTGGTAAATATTTATGCACCTAATGTAGACTCAGCAAAATATGTGAGGCAATTATTCACAAACCTGGAGAAACACATGAAGGGAAATGTGATAGTAGTAGGGGATCTCAATACTCCACTATCACCACTGGATAGATCCAGCAGGCAGAAAAATAGCAAAGTCATAAGAGCCCTAAATGAAAAATTAGAAGATCTAGGGCTAGTAGACTTATATAGGGCCTTCCACCCCCAAAAAGCAGAATACACATTCTTCTCAAGCCCACATGGAACCTTCTCCAGAATAGACCATGCCATAGGATATAAATCTAACTTATATAAAACCACAAGTGTAAGGATCATCAGAAGCACCCTATCAGATCACTATGCAACAGAGGTCAAAATTGATTGTAAGAAGAAACAATGGAGAAAATCAAACACCTGGAGATTAAACAACATGCTACTCAACAACAGTTGGATCAAAGAGCAACTCAAGGAAGAAATAAAAAGATTCCTTGAGACAAACGATAATCAAGAGACAACTTGTCAAAACTTGTGGGACACAGTGAAAGCAGTAATTAGGGAGAAACTCATAGCAATACAGGCTTATGTCAGAAAAGAGGAAAATAACAAAATCAACAATTTAAAGGATCACCTTAAGGAACTGGAACAACTGCAGCAAAGAAATCCAACCACAACGAGAAGTCAAGAAATAATAAAAACCAGAGCAGAAATGAACAACATAGAAACCAAGAAAACAATACAAAAAATCAATGAGTCCAGGAGTTGGTTTTTTAAAAAAATAAACAAGATAGACAAATCACTGGCAAGACTCACCAAAAAAAAGAGGGAAATCACCCAAATTAATAGGATCACCAATGAAAGGGGAGAGATTACAACAGAACCCCAAGAAATACAACATATCATGAGATCATATTATGAACAACTATACTCAGTTAGGCTAGAGAACCCAGCAGAAATCGACAGATTCTTGAAAAAATACCAGCTACCAAGACTGGAATCCAAAGATCTAGAAAATCTAAACAGGCCAATCACTTCAGAGGAAATCGAAGATGTAATTAAGAAACTCCCTAAGAACAAAAGTCCAGGTCCAGATGGTTTTACAGGTGAATTCTATAAAACATTCCGAGAAGACTTATTACCATTGATCCACAGGCTCTTCCAAACCATAGAAAAAACAGAAACCCTCCCCAACTCCTTTTATGAGGCTAATATCACACTTATTCCCAAAGACGGCAAGGACAGCACCAAGAAAGAAAACTACAGACCAATCTCCCTAATGAACATAGATGCAAAAATTCTCAACAAAATTTTAGCAAACCGAATCCAGCACTACATCAGAAAGATTATACACCATGACCAAGTGGGTTTCATCCCAGGGATGCAAGGTTGGTTCAACATATGTAAATCAATCAACATTATACACCACATCAACAACAAGAAAAACAAAAACCACATGATCATATCAATCGATGTAGAGAAGGCGTTTGACAAAATTCAACACCCATTCATGTTGAAAACACTCAGCAAAATAGGGTTAGAAGGTACCTTTCTCAAGATAGTTACAGCTATCTATGAAAAGCCTACAGCTGGGCCCGGAGAGACAGCACATCGGCTTAGCAGCTGATCCAGGACCAAAGGTGGTTGGTTCAAATCCCAGTGTCCCATATGGTCCCCCGTGCCTGCCAGGAGCTATTTCTGAGCAGACAGCCAGGAGTAACCCCTGAGCACCGCCGGGTGTGGCCCAAAAACCAAAAAAAAAAAAAAATTCCATTTAAAATAATAACAAAAAACATTAAATACCTAGGGATCAACCTTACAAGGGAAGTGAAGGACTTATACCAGGAAAACTTCAAAACACTTCAGAAAGAAATTGAAGAGGATCTAAGGAAATGGAAGAACATCCCATGCTCATGGGTAGGTAGAATCAATATAGTCAAAATGACCATCCTACCCAAACTCCTATATAGATTTAATGCAATCCCCATCCAAATTCAGACATCATTCTTTAAAGACTTAGAACAATCAATCATAAAATTCATCTGGAACCACAAAAGACCCAGGATAGCCAAACACATACTAAAAAACAAGAAGCTGGGTGACATCTCGCTACCTAACCTTAAGCTATACTATAAAGCCATAGTGATCAAAATGGCATGATACTGGTACAAAGACAGAGCCTCAGACCAGTGGGTTAGAACATAATTTCCAGACATAAGCCTCCAGACATATAGTCAACTAATATTTGACAAAAGAGCCAAGAACTTGAAATGGTACAAAGAAAGTCTTTTCAACAAATGGTATCGGTACAACTGGAAAACCACCTGTAAGAAATTGAAAATTGACTCATACCTCACCCCATATACAAAAGTCAACTCAAAATGGATCAAAGACCTCGAAATCAGACCTGAAACCATAAAATTTATTGAGAAAAAAATAGGTGGAACACTCGAAGACCTATATATGAAAAAAATCTTTGATGATAGATTGCCAATGGCAAGAACTTTAGCATCAAACATAAACAAATGGGACTACACCAAACTAAAAAGCTTCTGCATGGCAAAAGAAACCATACTCAACACAAGAATACAGGTAACTGAATGGGAAAAAGTCTTTGCACTCAACATGTCCGATAAAGGGCTGATATCCAGAATATACAAAGCACTCAGAAAGATGAGCTCCACAAAACCAAATAAAGCCATAGAAAAATGAGGAGATGAAATGAAAAGACACTTCACCGAAGAAGACTGAAAGATGGCCAACAAACACATGAAAACATGTTCACCTTCACTCATCATTAGGGAAATCCAAATCAAGACAACAATGAGGTACCACCTTACACCAGTCAGGGTGGCTCACATCAAAAATAATGGAAACAATCTCTGTTGGCGGGTTTGTGGTATGAAAGGCACTCTCATCCACTGCTGGTAGGAATGCTCCCTAGTCCAACCCCTATGGAGAACAGTCTGGAGAGTGCTCAAGGAACTCAGAATTGAGCTGCCATTTGACCCAGAAATTGCTCTCCTGCATATCTACCCCCAAGCCGGAAGGACATTCATCTCAAAATATGTGTGCACCCCACTATTTATCACAGCACTCAGTATAATAGCCAAGTCTTGGAACCAACATCGATGCCCAACAACAGATGAGTGGATCATTAAGATGTGGTATCTATACACAATGGAATACTACATGGCAGTAAGAAATGATTCAATCACAGACTTTGCAGCAACATGGATAGACCTAGAACATATTATGTTAAACGAAGTCAGAAGATGAAAGATAAACACAGAATGATAGCACTATTCTGAAGCACCTAGAAACTACACCATATATACAACTAATATTCAAAGATCAAATAACAGGACTTAACAGGGTAGAAACTCTAAACACTGTAATACCACACAGATACTGGGCAGAAGTGCCCAAAACACATGAAAGAGGAATATCATAAACTCTTGACCACACATTAAACCATAAAGAAACCAGCAACTGCAGAAACAGCAGCATAGAGTGAACAGGTATGTAATCAGCCTGTTACTGCAAAGGCTCATAATAATCTCTTAGGGATCTTATACAAGGTTACGGGAAATCACTGACTACAATCGAAGTATTTCAAAATAATAGGTGTTAATGCCTTAAGCTTAATATATTTAAACTAACCTCTCAGTTTTTCTGTCCACAGGCGTTCTTGGATACAAAGGATGGACAACCTAAGATGGCATCTCAGAGTTAAGCCACACAAGATGCCATACCCAGGTTGCATTACAAAATTGTCTGGACAAAAATTTTTAACACACCCTTTATCTCTTGGGCATACCTTCTTTTAGGACCTGAAGCATGTGACCAGCCAGACCACCAAAGCAGCAACGGTGACCTGCAGACTTATACTACGGGCCCTACTCATCGAACATATTCAAGCAAAATGACATGGCCCTGCTCTTTTCACCTCTCTTCTCACTACTCCCTCTTCCTTTTTTTTTCTTCTTCCCTATTTAATCTTATTTTACCCTTTCTTCCTTTCTGCCCCTTCCAAATACTCTCCCCTATATCCCTTCCAGGAATCCAACTACCCCTTCACCCCTCAATCCCATCCAGATTTTCCAACTTATTAAAACTCTTCACCCTCAGTTCTTAATCTATTAGGCATCAAGACTGACCTCCTACCCCAACGAACCAGTACCCAGCACCCGAGCGAAGGGACATCCACTCAAACCCACACCTCGTCCCCGACAGGAAAAGGCAACCAACATCCCTACTGACTCATGCTGTGTGGCTCTCCCTACCAACTTATCCTAATGTGGACTGTTGCTGGATACCGGACTTAGCCCTAAAAGGACTCCCAATGTGAGAACTTTACATAAGACCCCCCCTCAAATCTTTTACCAATCTCAGGAAGGGCAGGGTGTGTGATGAAAAGGTGCCTGGGAACCCACACCCCACAAGAAAATCTCAAAAGGCAATGGGGAAACCTATACTTCCATCATAAGTAAAAGACCTGTATAACACTACCTCTTTATTTTTTATTTCATTTTACTTAAGATCATTTTTCACTATACATATGTGAGCAAATATATATTTTTTATTTCTATTTTTATGTTTTTTGGGTGTGTGACTTGTTTCTCTGTTCTTTTCACCCCCAAATGCACCGGCAATATAATGAAGCACCATTTCTCTCTGCAAAAGCACACTAAAAAAGGGGAAATCGCATGCACATAAACAAGATCTTATCTACTAGGGATAAGAACTCATACTTATTTACAATACAGGGGAATCTCCCACCTTTAAAATATGTCATGTGGATCCATCTTAGATGCCAGAAGTCCAGACTTGAATCCTGAACCCCAGATATAGAATCGACACAGTTCTTCACAACAGCTACAGGAACCAAAGCCCATCTGGGACACCCTGAATACTACTTGATCTCCAACAGGAGCCAGTTCTAATATGATATCCTGACAATGAGGAAATTGGGAACAAATGGACATAAGAACAGGTTATTCTACCTTACCAACTAATGATAAAACAAAATCAGAAGACTTACCACACTATGGGCTGTGAAAAAGCCAAGAACATGATCTACAGATGACTGGCTGATAGAACCATGACCGGGCAGTATGTATTCTGGGACCAACAAGAAAGCCCTAGTCTAGGGTTTGGTCTACGACTTGCATAACAATCATGACCTCCAATTCCAGAGTCCTGACTGAGGCAATTGCAACTGAACGGGTCTTCTGGAAACATAACGAAAGACGATACCCCAAGATCCGTCTGAGTTTCAGCGCAAGGGCTAAGACCACTAACCACAGAAGACAGATTAAAATGACATCGAGGAAACAGAACTTCTAAAATCACAAAGAAAGTCTTCATCATAAATTCCACTCCTTGACCTGTGCACAGACTGAGACCTCTAGATTTAGAGGTCTGTTTTTAACATCCAGATCGGAGCAGAAGTCTTCCATACGGCACAAAAACACCAAGGGGAGAGTAAATGAATGTGAAGGAGTCTATAGATAATCCCATGACAATATATTCCAAGGGTAGAGAAACCCTGTATCTCTTAGGCCAAGGGTATTCCTGTTTCGGATGACCCCAATATTTACTGTGCCTATGGGGGGGGGAGACAAAAAACACTAAATAATCCTTCTTTTTCTTTCTTTTTTTTTAATTTTATTTTAATTTTTTTATTTTTTTATCTAGTTTTTGTCGATTTCTTTGTTTTGGGGTAGATATTGAAGTAGTTGTCCATTTTTAATTATATATTTATTTTTTCTTTCTCCTTTTCTCTTCTTCCTCTTTGCACCTTGTCATATTTCCTATCTCAAGACCATGGCAACTATGTGGTGCATATTTTTATTGCTGCAGTGCTCACTGGATATCTTATTTGATTCCTCTTTTTGAACTGTTGTGGTGTTTCACCTTCTTCTTTTCCCCTTCGTCCCTCAAACCAAGGATGAGAGCCTCTAGAATAACTCTGTTCATAGTCGGTGTAGTCGATTTTTACCCCATTATATTACCTTTCTCTTCCTCAAACAAAACCACATAACTTGAACTTTCTAGTCCCACCTCCCAATTAGAGGGGGCAGTAATGGAGGCACCAAGACCAAACAGTTATAAGACCACTAAGTAATAAACTAGACACAGAATGGACCACACATTCTAGCACCCCCTGGGGGGGGGGGGGAGAGTGGAGGATATGGGAGGCAGGATGGGAGCGGTTGTGGGAGAACAATTCGGTGGTGGGAACTCCCCTGATTATGTACCTGGAATATTACTGTGAACGATATGTAAGCCACTATAATTAAAATTAAAAGTATATTAAAAAAAGAAAATACATATATACATGTAAATTTTTGCACTGTGATTTACAGTGCTGTTGCTGATAGGGTTTCATGCATAAAACTTTATTGTCTTTCAGCAAAACCTCCTCCATTTAAAAGATTTAAGTAAGTGATTAAATTTAGATTCAGAATAGCTGATATATCAAATGATTCACAAAATGGTGTTTGGAGAGGACTGCATTGTCAGCTCTATTTCTTTTTTTGTTTTGTTTTGTTTTTTGGGCCACATCCAGTGATACTCAGGGGTTACTCATGGCTATGCGCTCAGAAATCACTCCTGGCTCGGGGGACAATATGGGATACCAGGGATCAAATCTAGGTCCGTCCTGGGTCACCGCATGCAAGGCAAACATCTGACCACTGCTCAGCTCTATTTCTACTAGAATAATTAAACTAATGTAATCATAAAGAAACAATCTGACAAACCCAAACTGAAGTTCATTTCTATGAAAACAAAAACCCCAGTCTGTGGTCTTCAAAGAGAAAAGAAAAAAGCTATTTCCTAAAATAAGGAATACTAAAGATAAAAATACATGACAATGAACAGTATTCCTAGGCAAAATCCTATGTCAAAAACCAAATTCTTAGAAAGGACAATACTAAAACAATTGGTGACATTTGAAAAGGAACAGTGTATTTGATAATGTTTTCAATGTTAAACTTCCCAAATTTAATAAACCATATAGTAAGAGAATATCACTGATGTTGAGAGAATTGCTTAAATACTTAGGTTAGGCCTGGAGTATAGTGGGTAAGATGCTTGCCTTGAATACAGCTGACCTGGTTCAATCTATAGCATTGGTTTTCTGCGTGTAAGTCCTGTGTAAGCCCAAATCCCCAGCTTCCCAAAATTAATTTGTGCTTAATCTGTCCTCTTGGCAAAACAGAAGAAAAAACATATCTTTTTTTGTGTTTTTGTTTTTGTTTTTGGGCCACACCCGGCGGTGCTCAGGGGTTACTCCTGGCTGTCTGCTCAGAACTAGCTCCTGGCAGGCACGGGGGACCATATGGGACACCAAGATTTGAACCAATCACCTTTGGTCCTGGATCGGCTGCTTGCAAGGCAAACGCCGCTGTGCTATCTCTCCGGGCCCAGAAAAAACATATTTTTAAAGATCTTTAGAGAAGCCAGAGAGATAGTACACAGATAAAGGCATTTGCCTTGTGTGTGGTCAAGCCTGGTTCCATCCCTGCACCATATACATCAGCCTCCTGAAAAACAGAGCCAGGAATAATCCTTGAGCAAAGAAAGGAAGGAAGGAAGGGAAGGAGGGAGGCAGGGAAGAAGGAGAGAGAAAAGAGAAAGAAAGGAAGAAAGAAGAGCCTTTAAATATGGACTATAGCAAAATGTCTGATATAAGTTTGAATGTTCTTTACTCACTCATCTGTGCCTCTATTTTTAATACCCACATAAATAATAGCAAATATATTCCAGGACAGGGCAGAGTCAGTCACTCACTATATTAACCAGCCTTTGAATCTGGCTCAAACATGCTATTGAGTAGAAGAGAGCTCCATCTCTGCACTGTCTCACTGGTTGAACTATTGCCTCATGGCCTCTACGGAGGCAGGCAGAAGCTCACTCTCTGGGAACAAGTCTCTGCAGCACCGATTTCCTACCACCCAGCTACAATACCAAGCCTCTCAGCACTACCTTCAAAACATGTCCAAAATTTGGGTACTTTTCCCCTCTCCCAATGTGGTAACCCTGGTCAAAGGTACTGAGGTACTGTGATGGTTCTAGAACAGGGGTGGCGAACAAACGGCTCTTGAGCCACATGCGGCTCCCAGCCAAAATGAATGTGGCTCTTTGCCTCTTATCATTATTTTGTATCCTGTGGCTCTTTGCCAAGTTTGGATTTTATTCTGCTGCTTCTGAGGAGGGGCCAATGAGGAGAGATCTCCGAGCGCGGAGTCCCGCCCCCAGGCTGCGTCATCCGGGCTCTCATCCCTCGGAAATAACTGCATGGGCCAGCGAGCAGGGGACCCATGTGTCACATGTTGGGTCACATCTGGCCATGAGTTCTTAGTGTGGAGGACGCAGCACACCCTCACCATCCTTGCAGGATTTTAACCCTCACTCAAAATGGCAAAATGCAATAGGTGTTTAATATATTATTGTTAAAAGTATATGCTTTAGTGTGAGTGTTTGTCTGTTTTGGCAGGTCACTGCGTGGTGTGGCTCTCTGACTCTCACAGTTTAAAATTTTGGCTCTTTGTGTCGAACTTGTTCACCACTCCTGTTCTAGAAGCAAAATGGGGGAGAATGTGGTAGAGGTACAGAGAGAAGCTAGGCAAGGGATGGATTGTTGCCTGGATTCTAATACCTGGCCATGATCCTGATATTCTTGCCCATGGGGTTGTGTGAGAACAAACTGGTGGACCCAATTCCTGACAACCCATGAGTAGCAAAAATAGAGGCTCACATCTCTTCGAAGGCTTCTTGGTAGGGGATGGGGAGGAATAAGATTTATATTGTACTTCTCGCCCCTCATTCCAGACTTGGCTGCAACCGCTTTGTGCAATGGTGTGGTAGCAGATGTGACCCAAGCAACGGATTTGAAATAAATAAGCTTGGCTAGTTCTTGTTATTCTGCCATGAAAAGAACATATTCCAGTAGATGCTGGTCTCAGAATGATTATAAGAAAGCAAAACCCAGCTGAGCTCCAGGCCAACACATATGCACACAAATGAGTAAGAAATAAATGTTGATTATTAAAAAGCCACATAGCTTCAGAAGCCTTTTTAGAGCATTGCTCTAAAATGCCTATTAAATACACGAGTTAGGAAATATGCATAAAACCAATCTCCTCTGTTTATGCTGGTTAAAGCAATCTCTCTCCTCTCTCTGTCTGTCTATCTCTGTCTCTCTTTGTCTCTGTCTGTCTGTCTCTCCCCTCCCTCCCTCCCTTTGGCTTTTTAATCACACCTGGTTATGCTCAGGGATCATTTCATGTGGATTTGGGGCAACTATATGCAGGGCCAGAGATTGAACCTGGAGGTAGCTGTGTGCCAAGCAAGTACCTTGCCTGCTGTATAATCTCTCTGGTCTAGTTTGTATTTGTCAAACTTGTGACGAGAAATTTTATTTTTCTGTTTTGTTTTGTTCTTTGGGGGATCACATCCGGCAGTGCTCAGGGGTTACTCCTGGCTCTGTGCTCAGAAATCGCTCCTGGCAGGCTCGGGGGACAGTATAGGATACTGGGAATTGAACCCGAGTCTGTCCCAAGTTGGCTACATGCAAGGCGAATGCTCTACCACTGAGCTATCACTCCGGCCCCACAGAGAGAAACTTTAAATAAATAAAATATTTATATTGCTTTGATTGATTCCTCTACTTAGCTTCCTGCAAAAGAGTGTGGGAAAGAGCACAGCTGTGGGGCATTTGCCTTGCATGCGGCCGACCTGGGAGGGACCTGGTTTAGTTCCTGGCATCCCATATGGACCCCCAACCTGCCAGGGATGATTCTTGAGTACAGAGCCAGGAGAAATCCCTGAGTACTGCCAGGTGTGGCCCAGACACCAATCAACCAATCAATCAATAAAGTTTCAAATAAAAGAGTGAGGGAGATTCAAAAATCAGCACTTCACATTTCAGAGTAGCACAGTTGCCCAGAGAAACATGGCCAAGCCCAGCCTCTAAAATCAAAAGCACCACAACAAAACTAAAGAGAAAAATCAGTTTTTATAGGTATTTGCCTCTTACCATTTTCTTGTCAGAAGAGAATCCAACAGCTACCCAACCATCTGTGTCTGCACTGAGCTCAAATTCCACATCAGCCCCTATCATTCGGTAGCTAAGGAAGTAGTCACAGGTCTCGGCATTACAGCCCGGTTTGCCATATCTATGAGACAAATCCAACCACATTATTGCTTCTTCACATGCTTATAAATATAATTAATTACTATATAATTAATCATATAATTATTTGTTTACATTCATATTTATAATTATGTATCTTACTTATATGTTTACATAATTTATATGTAACATTTATATGATTCATATATAATATAAATATACACATAAACATATTATTTATATAAATATAAATTACATAATTATTTTTAAATTATATAACATAATATTGCATAATAAAATATGATATAACATGATATAATATGATATAATGTAATGATATAATATGATATATTGATATATATGTAATCAATATAATAAGCATGCCCTGTATTCAGAGCATCTATGTCTTTTTTTGGGGGGGAGGGGAATCTATGTCAAGAAATACTATAAGCAGGGCCAGAGAGAAAGCACAGCAATAGGGCATTTGCCTTGAATTCAGCCGACCTGGGAGGGACCCAGTTCGACTCCTGGCATCCCATATAGTCCCCCAGCATGCCAGGGGCAATTTCTGAGTATAGAGCCAGGAGGAACCCGAGTGCCACTGGGTGTGGCCCCAAAACCAATCAATCAGTCAATCAATGAATAAAGTTTTAAAAACAAAAGAAATACTATAAGCAAGTTAGAACTTTGCTACCTGGAAATTCAAAAACACCTTCTTCCTGACTTTACCCAGTCAGGAAGGAATTTGGAAAAATAATTGGGTCCACTTAAACTACAGTTAAAAACTGGGGTCCAGGGCTGCAGCAATAGCACAATGGTAGGGCATTTGCCTTGTATGCAGCAGATCCGTGACAGACCTGGATTCAATTCCTAGCATCCCATATGGTCCCCCGAGCCTGCCAGGAGTGATTTCTAAGTGCAGAGCCCTGAGCACTACTACTAAAAACCCAAAAAAAGGAGTCCAGAGATGATGGGGAGAGACTTGTTCAAGATTGCCAAAGCAGAGTGTATTAGTAGCTGTGACAGAACTTGACTCTGGGTCTTCAAATTTGCAGGCAGTATTCTCCATATCCTATCAGTTCCTCAATGCCACTATTTTATCCCTTTTAGTGGGAAAAAGTCTCAAGGTAAATCAATTAAATTGGTTTTTTAATTAAATGTATACCAATTTGTTGATGTTTTGGAACCACATCTGGAAGTGCTTAATAAGGCTTACTCCTGGTTCTGTGCCCAGTAATCACCTGTAGCAATGCTCAGGGGATCCTATGGGGTGCTGAGGATGTAACCCAGTTGCTCACATGCAAGGTATGAATGCCTTACCCACTATAGCATTACTCTGTCCCTATACCAATTCCTTTTACTAATGTTCATGTAATTAAACTAGCATTTACATATTAATTAAAATTAGCTATAAAACCAGGAATAGGGTATCCTCACTGCATTTAAGTGATGGATACTGTGTTCCTTCTGAAAATAAATCTCTCTCTCATGGTGTGTCTATACTGTGCAGGGTATTTTGATTAAGCATGATATCACAGCCAAACAAAACTCAATTTTTATCTGTCAGCACAGCTGCGAAACCCTCATTTGTATAATGTACCTCATCTGGTTTACACTGAGCATGTCTATAAGCATTTGTTTTTTTGTTTTTTTGTTTTTTTTTTTTGGTTTTTGGGCCACACCCAGCGGTGCTCAGGGGTTACTCCTGCCGTCTGCTCAGAAATATCTCCTGGAAGGCATGGGGGACCATATGGGACACCGGGATTCGAACCAACCACCTTAGGTCCTGGATCGGCTGCTTGCAAGGCAAACACCGCTGTGCTATCTCTCCGGGCCCAGCATTTGTTTTTCAAATTTGTCTTTACTCATTGGGAAGTTCCTTTACTCTGCGCTAATGTGATTACCAAGTAGACACTAGGACCAAATTGTTACCACAGTGGCAGGATGTTTGCCTTGCACGCAGCCAATCTGGAACTGACCCGGGTTTAATCCCTGACATCCCATATGCTCCTACGAGCCTGCCAGGAGCAATTTGTGAGTGCAGAGCCAGAAGTAACCCCTGAGAGTCACCAGCTGTGGCCCAACTCCCCCAAAATCTAGATAATAAAGCACAGAGCAGTATAAAGTGATTATCCAGATAATGGGATTACGTATATATGAATCTTATAAAGGAGCATCATTGAATTAAAAAACAAACTTTGACTTTTTTATTTTTGGTCAAAGATTTCTGAACCCTAAAAATAATGGGCAAACTCTGGCTTGAAGACCAATATTTCAACAGTGTTCAGCACGACAGGATACTACGGCAGTGTTGGCTCCACCTCAGTTTGTAGAGAAAGAAGTTTCTCAGTTTGTAGAGAAAGTATGTGAAGGAAGCATCACAGGCAACAGGTGCCAGGCAAGGCCCATGTTGCTGCATGGCAGGTATCCTGGAGCAGCCAGAAAGAAATCTCAAGTTCAAGACAATGTAAAACTGGAGGCAAAAAAAAAAAAAAAAGGTACAAAATGCTAAAGGAAGCATGTATAGGCCAGAAAACTTGTTTCTCCAAAGCACTAAGGCACTTCCTTCTCTTATCAAAATCACCTTCAGTCACCAGAATAAAACACAGGATAATGCAATTCCCTCCAAGAATTGTATTATTGAGTGCATTTTTATCCGTCAAAAATACCAGCTGTCAGGCCGGAGAGATAGCACAAAGGTAAACCGTTTGCCTTGCATACAGAAGGTCGGTGGTTCAAATCCCGGCATCCCATATGGTCCCCTGAGCCTGCCAGGAGTGATTTCTGAGCATAAAGCCAGGAGTAACCCCCTGAGTGCTGCTGGGTATGACCCAAAAACCAAAAACAAAAACAAAAAAAAAAACTGTACTTTGGTCCCGGAGAGATAGCACAATGGTGTTTGCCTTGCAAGCAGCAGATCCAGGACCTAAGGTGGTTGGTTCGAATCCCAGTGTCCCATATGGTCCCCTTCTGAGCAGACAGCCAGGAGTAACCCCTGAACACCTCCAGGTATGGCCCAAAAACAAAAACAAAAACAAAAAATAAAAACAAAATACCAGCTGTCAAAAAATGGGTAAACCACCTAAATTCAGTATTTTCTCCTTAGATCTTTTTTTTGGGGGATTGGGTTTTTGGGTCACACCCAGCAGTGTTCAGGAGTTACTCCTTGTGCTGTGCTTAGAAATCACTTTTGGCAGGCTCAGGGGAACATATGGCATGCCAGGGATCTAACCTGGGTTGGTTCCAGATCAGCAGCATGCAAGGCACATCCTACCACTATGCTATTGCTCCGGCCCCTTTCCTTAGATCTTTAGCTCTGAACACCCCCTATCCCAGAAAAAAAAAATCAGAATTTTTTGGTGCAGTATCAATCAATAGCTTTAGGACAGCTTGGTTCAGGAAGTAGAAATTTCCAAAATATGGAGGTTGTTCCAACAGAACAACTCGTTTTCTAATTTTCTCCAGTTCATCCTGTCTTAATGAAATACTATTAATAACCATATATAAGCTAACTACATTATCAATACTTAATGCCTAGTTAAGATCCTACAGACATCATTAGGCATATGACCCATTTGAAAAGGCTATGTGCCTATCATTGCCAGATCCACCCTACATTGCTGCTGAATGAGCAGATACTGTATTCTGTGTCATGAGATTCTTCTTTTAGCCTACTGGTTAGGAGTAGATACCTGGGTCAATGGAAGTGCAGTTATAAATGAAGTATCAGAGCAGAATGTTCCAGTGCCTCATGGTATGCTAACTAGGGCATATGTCCTTTAAGGCTGAAAACCGGTATGGCCAGCAGAAACAGGCCACATTCCTGATTCAAATGAACTGCATGCAATTTAAATACTATATTAAGAAGTCAATCTTAGCCTTAAAAGTTGTCCAACTGGCAGATCTACCAACCTAAAGCACCCCTTAGTTTTTCCACAGTCATCCACTTTGATTTTGGCAAATGGGTCCACAGGAGGAGCAGTAGGGAAAGGGTAACCTGGGTAGTGAGAATAAACAAGGTTAGAAAATTCAGCAGTAACTTGTTCAATGAGAAATTCTGACAAGTTTTGAAAACACATGTCTAGAAATGCGCTGGGCTTCCCCAATGGGTTTCACTGAAGTTGAATTTCCCTCTGTTAAGAAAGGACCCAAACCAGGCTCACCTGTCTGGCTCAAGAGCACACCAGTAGCTAACAGAGCTGTCTTCCCAGAGGTGGGTAGCATCTCTGGAGGGAGACTTGTTTAACATATTACTTGATATAAAACTCACCTTCTATTTTCCTCTAAACCATTGCTAAGTTCACTGTCCTCCTCAAGGCAAGTATGTTTTGAATTACCTTCTGAAAAGGATGGAAATGTTAACAGTGAGCACTCTGACACATTCTTCTTAGAAAAGCAGTATTTTACCATGTTAAATAGAAGGGAGACACTAACAACAATGGGTGCTAGACAACAAAGGGTGGGAGGTAAGAAACTCGCCCTGCCAGTTACTGCTGCCATGGTTTCCTTGCCTGACTATTAGGTAACAAAAGTTTCAAATTCTCCCAAAACCCAACTTTTAGGTAGTTTTTGTTGTTGTTGTTGTTTTTGTTTTTGTTTTTGGTCACACCCAGCAGTACTCAGGGGTTCTTCCTGGCCCTACCCTCAGAAATCGCTCCTGGCAGACTTGGGGGACCATATGAGATGCCGGGATTCAAACCACCATCCTTCTGCATGCAAGGCAAAAGCTTTACCTACATGCTATCTCTCTGGCCCTTAGGTAGTTATTTTGTAAAATAATCCCCATGTGTGTTTCCAGCAGATTCTGGACCTAAAATTAAGATTCCGGACATAAGGTCTCACACAGTGCAGGTAATGCCACCTTGCCATACTGTCCACAGCTTTGCAAAAGGTCCAGAAGCACCAGGACAGAACAGCAAGGTAGGAAGGGCTCCCCTAATGTCGCGCTCATCCTCCATTTTAATATATGCATTCAATTTATAGGCCGTGTCCCAGTGGTGCTCTGGGCCCTAGTGATTCTCAGCTAGATATCTCAATGGTGGTTTCAGAGGTTGGGGTGCTGTTTGGGCACTTTGGTGTCCAGGACCATGTAGTCCCTTGAAGCCTTCTGGATTAGAGCTAAAGATGCTTTTGGAAGCTACATGGTACAAAAGGCTGGGCACATGAACCCTAAATTATGTACTATTTTCAAAGATCTCAAATATGTACTCTTGAAAAATATTAAGTTTGCATGTCTTTAATCTGCATAGGTAATTTTATATAGTAAATAAATTTTTTTATTTTGGGTCACACCCAGCAGCACTCAGGGGCTACTCCTGGCTCTACACTCAGAAATTGCCCCCAGCAGGCTAGGGGGACCATATGGGATGCGGGGATTCGAACCATCATCCTTCTGCATGCAAGGCAAATGCCTTATCTACATGCTATCTCTCTGGCCCCATAAATAATTTTCTTTTAGAGACCTTTCCATATAGAAATATGAGAAATGTTAGTACTCCTGGCTCTTAAGAATTTCATGATATGGAGCAGGGAGGGAACCTGCATTGCAGTAGCCAACCTTGGTTCAATCCTTAGCATGCCACACCAGAAGTGTTCCAAGAGCAAAAATCGAAAAACGAAGAATTTCATGATGTGCACTGAGCCACATTTTCTTATCTACTCTCATGGGCTTTAACTTTTTTTTTTTTAATTTTGGGCCATACCCAGTGACCCTGAAGGGTTAATCCTGGCTATGCGCTCAGAAACCGCTTCTGGCTTGGGGGGCCATATGGGACGCCAGGAAATCCAACTGTGGTCCGTCCTAGGTCAGACGCATGCAAATCAAATCAATTGCCTTACCGCTATGCCACCGCTCAGGACTCTCATGGCTTTTAACCTTAAGTTGCATTCAGTGTTTGCTTTCTCAAATAAAAGTACATGAGAAAGGCACTTACTTTGCCTGCAGCTGACTCAGGTTCAAGCCCAGCACCTCATAGGGTCCCTTAAGCAGTGCCAAAAGAGTTCACTGAACTCAGAGCCAAGAATAAGCCGTGAATACAACCAGTGTAAACAAGACAACAACAACAACAACAACAACAACACACACACAAACTTGGGTTTGTTTCTTTTTCTGTGATATATATTTTGCTTCTTTAAAAAATTGGATTTTAGAGGCCGAGTGATAGCTCAGCGGGTAGGGTATTGCTTTGCATGCAGCTGACCCAGGTTCAATCCCCAGTATCCCATATGGTCCCCTGAGCCTGCCAGGAATAATTCTGAGTGCAGAGCCAGAAGTAGTCTGAGTGCCACCCATCCACCCACCCAAACAAACAAAAAAACCAAAAATACTTGGATTTTAGTCTTATTCATATATTAGGAATTTGTATGTGTGCCTGATATACACTGTTGGTTTCAATTATTGCTATTTTTTGTTTGTTTGTTTGTTTGCTTTGTGAGCTACACCTAGCTGTGATAAAGGATTACTCTTGGCTCTACACTCAGGGATAATTTCTGGAGAGCTGGGGGACTATATGGAATGCTGGGGATTGAACCCAAGTCTGCTGTGTCCAAGGCTAGTACCTTACCCTCTGTACATTTCTCCAGTCCCAGATATTGAAATTTTACCCACTTTTGGAGGGAGGAGCTTCTAACTAACCTTCCCCAAGAGAGAGTGAACCCAGCAGATGGCCTTCCGACCTGAGCTGTCCAGACTCCCTCACAGCCTGCCAGCACTCCCTGCAGATTTTGGACTTGTCATGATTATGTGAGCCAATTCTTCAAATAAATCTCCCTTTACCCGCACATTATATTGGTTGTGATGTTTCTGAAAAACATGACTAATATACTTATCAGTCTGTTTAAAGAATAACTTCTGGCTTTGGGGAATCTTCTTTTTTTGAATACCTGGTTTTACTGCATTAAATTCTGTTGTATCTTTATAATATGCTTCTTTATTGAGAGTTATTCTGTTCTTTATCTTGCTAAGTCTGGGTATTTCTTTTATCAACAATTTAAACCCAACAACCAGACATATGGGTTTTTACCTGTGAAAATAAGCAAGTCCCTTCCAGATGCTCTGCAATCTGTCTTCAGTGAAGACTCCGACGACCAAGCCTGAACTTTAGTCTCAGATTTCTCTCCCAGGAATTCATTCTCATTCCTTTATTCCTGATCTGATCCCCCATACCACCCTCTGTTCCACTAAGTGCTATCTGTGTAAAAAAGGAACCTCACTGTCACATGACTGGTGGCAAACCTTCATTGCCTCTTACCCATCCTCCCCTAGATTGTCTTTTTAGCATAGGTCAAAATACCCAGAACAGATTAGAAGCTCCTTTTCCCACTTAGCTTTGTCCATTCCTCTATTTTTCTTTTCTTTTTTACTTTTTGGCTTGTTCCTCCCTTCACCTTTTCACTATGGTGCTTTTTCTTTTTAAAATAAAAACTGAATTACACACACACACACACACACACACACATATGTTTATATATGTTTGGGGGCACACACAGCAAGGCTTAGGTATTAATCCTGACTTTGCACTCAGAAATCATTCCTGGCAGACTCCGGAACCATATGGGATGCCAGGAATCAAACCAGTGTCCATCTGGGGTTGTCCGCATGCAAAGCAAATGCCCTACTCCTGAGCATTTCAGGCCCCTGAAATCGAATAATATTGAAGTGAATCTAAAGTTGTTTCTCCGACCTTCTCTTTCTTTCTGTGCTCTGTAAACCATTCTAATAACTGTTTTTAGAGAATGATTTTGGTTTCTCTTCAAATATTCCTATACTACGAGAGGTGCTTATTTTCTTGGTTGATTCTTCGATTCTCAGTTTGGTTCTGTGGTTTCCATTTCTGTCTAACTCACAGACACTCTGTGCCTTTCTTGTCCCTTGAGTCAGCTTTGACTTACTTCACTGGGTGCTTAATGACTTCTGGTTTGCTATTTATTGTTTCTAATTAACTGCTCAGATCACAGCTCTCAGGTATTAATTTAGTGCTTGATTCTTTAAAGGTGGAACCAGAAAAGGTTTAAACCTCTGAGAATCACTGTATCCACTTTCTTCTTTCTGAATGGCCTGAGTCATGTTTTTCCCTGAAGATGGAACTCAAAACACTAATACATCTGCATGCAGAGACAGACAAAAGATGTGCACATAGATACCTGTCTGAAAGGCGCACCTTTCACCCTGACGTTCCATCAATGAGAAACCTGTAGTTCCCAACTGCCCCCCATTAAATGCAAACTCCTTTTCTTAAGTTTATCCATAATTACCCTCCTTTCTTTTTTAGTTTTTTTGGTTTTTAGGCCACACCTGGTGACGCTCAATCACTCCTGGCTTGGGGGACCATATGGTATGCCAGGGAATCAAACTGTGGTCCATCCTAGGCTCACATAGGCAAGGCAGATGCCTTACTGCTGTGCCACTGCTCTGGCCCCTATAGTGACTCTCCTTTCTGTCTCCATTTCTCCACATATACTGACAGGGATCCTCAGGCAGTTTGATTCAGGCAGGTTGAATGACTTGTATCACCTTATCCACAATAACATAATATCCACAATAACATTTTCTGTGGGTCTGTTTCCTTAACTTTAGTGGGATGTGAGATTCATGAGATCCCACTCAGTATATGCCTTGTAACTCATTGGTTGGAAACATCTTTGAATGTAGCACCTTGAATTGGTGTCTAGACCACCTAATCCCACCTCCGGGTGTGGTCTGTTCAGGAAAATGCTTTCTTGTGTGTCGGGACTTCCCATGAAGCTTGCTGCTGCTTAGGGGCTGAAGGTTTACATGTTGGAATTTCTGAACCTGTTTCTTCCTCTTGAGAGAGAGAGAGAGAGAGAGAGAGAGAGAGAGAGAGAGAGAGAGAGAGAGAGAGAGAGAGAGAGAGAGAGAGAGAGAGAGAGAGAATGTATGTGTGTGTGTTATTTTCTATGTTGACATTTGTTTCCAGACCAGGACCTCTCCAGTGTCCTGGCTTCGGAACCTAAGGCCTAATTCTAGAGTGGGATACTTGCTATTAGGATAAAATATAATAGAGATATGAAATGTAGTGCAGTGCTTTTCACTAAGTACTCATTAAAAGCCAACGAGCATTCTCACAATAGATTTAGAGATAATACAAAGGTAAGTCACATGCAGATTCCGTCCCTTTAAATATGTAGATTTTTTTTGGGGGGGGGGGTCACACCCGGCAGTGCTCAGGGGTTACTCCTGGCTTCATGCTCAGAAATTGCTCCTGGCAGGCACTGGGGACCATATGGGACGCCGGGATTTGAACCGATGACCTTCTGCATGAAAGGCAAACGCCTTACCTCCATGCTATCTCTCCGGCCCCAAATATGTAGATTTTTACCTTTCAATTATTTTCTTTTTTTCTGGTTTATTTTAGCTTTATTTCCCACTCTCACTTTCAGTAAAAAAGATTATCTCTCACCCTCCTCTCCATATACTCATATACACACACTACACATATTTCTACTTTTTATTTTTCCCTGAACAAAGGTAAGACAATAACATACTATCTTTGTCAAACCAAATCACAAAGAAAGTAATATTATAAATTGGTGCGTGTGTGTTTGTGTGTGTGTGTAGTCTTTTTCTTTTGAGGCAGTAAGTGTGCACATAACACAAGTGAAAATGTCTAAGAAAACATCTGTAATTCAATGTTTGTGTGCTGGGTACTGAGTTTCTGTATTATATTGTGTGTGTGGATTATAACAGAACACTGGAGACTTAGGAAGAATACAGACAGGGGTAGGAACTTCTGCCCTTTCCTTCACACTGCCCTTCTCTCTACTGTTTTACACCTTTTTGCCACAGTAAGAAAACCTGTTCATTGAATTCAGCCATCAGAAACGCATAGGTCTGGGACTGGATTCAGAAAGAACAGTGACAGGGTGATTGCCTTGCACATGGCCCTCCTGGCACCCCACACCCTGTCAAAAGTGATCCCTAAGCACAGAGCCAGGAGTAAGTCCTGAAAATGCCAAGTATGGACACCAAACAAAACAAAAGGAAAAAAATGAAATTCATGGGTCAGACACTAGGCCTTAAAGATAAGTGGCAACTAATGGGTTGGCATTTCTTCTTTCTCTCCTAAGCAGGGCAGGGAAGAGCTTGGGGTCAGCCAGTATCATGCCCATGGGCTACTTCATGGCCTGTTCCTCTGACCTGACCTGCAGACAACAGTAGCCAGAAGGAGCAGAAAGCAGAAGTCAGGGTTTAACTTCAACACAACACACATCTCAGTTCTCTACAGAGCAGCATTTCTCAACAGAGGATAATATAGCAGCCCGAGGACTTCAAGGATTATTCCAAGGAGGCCAGAGATGAAATCACATAAATAGGGACTATTGAGCCAATCAATATGGCAGGGAGGGCAGACACAGAAAGGAAGCAAGGTTGGAAACAGGTTGAGAAACTCTCAGAGGAGTGGTTTTGTCCCAAATCATGTGATAATCTTTCATTCTACAACTGTTTTCAACATAGAGGTTCTGGGGTGAGACTCTCAGATGAAGAAATGTGAATGGGAGGATTGAAGGACTTGATGGCTATAGAAAACAAGAGGGGCATGGCAGGTTTTGAGTGCCAAGAAGATGCTCTTTTTTCTTCCCAGCAGTAGAGGCCGAGAGAAAGAAGAATATCAGGGAAGACTCCCTGAAAGAGGTGCCACTGAACTAAAACTTTAAGGATGAGTAGTAATAGGCTGAGAGAGTGGGAACCCCTATGAATTTTCAAAACGAGCAGAGTTAAACCAAAACATAACAGAAACTGAAAGAGAACACATAAGGGAGTGATCAGAGAGAGAGAGAAGAGGCGGGGGTGGGGGGGAGAGAGAAGAAGAGAGAGAGAGAGAGAGAGAGAGAGAGAGAGAGAGAGAGAGAGAGAGAGAGAGAGAGAGAGAGAGAGAGAACACAAGCCAGCCAGTGTCTAGTCTCTCTTATGCTGAGGGGAACTTGGGCAAACTGGGCCTGGAGGAATAGTAGCTCTGCTGGACAGAGTTTAGCCCGTAACACTCCCACAATGTCAGTCAATTTTCTTCGTTCTCAACTCCCATCTCTTCTGATTTCCTACCACTAGGCCACTTTTTAACTAAGAATTCCATTTCTTGGATACTTGAAACAGAAAAGGATAGAACCTGCATAACGGAAAGTTGCCTAATTAAAAGACAATCTCATTAGTATTGATTGCAAGAATAATGGAAAGATACTCTTTCCAATTCCTCTTCCATCTCCCTGACACTTGCTCCAAACTCAGCCAGGTTTTCTCTTTTCTACAGAGTTCATCCAGGGCACTGCCCCAGAGTTCACCCAGAGCTCATCGCACAAGCAGACCCACTAGCACCCCTATCTGGTGGCTGTAGGACCTGTACGTAAAGATAAGTAAAATTGAGCAAAGAAAGTACAAGAGGTGTGTGTCTGCGCACGAATGTGTGTGTACCTCAAGACAAGTGAAACTGAGCAGAAAAAGTGCAATGAATGTGTGTGTGTTGAAATGAGAGGCGATCGTCAAGGAAACTGTGTCAAAGAAAAGAGAAAATTCCCCATGGAACAGAAGCCTCCTTCAGGAAGCATGTTGGGTTGGAGAATATCACCGAGCTTTTGAACAGAGCTTCAAATTCTATGTGCAGAACATAGACAAGGGTTAGCAGACAGACAAGGGACTGGTAGATGATGGCATGCTCTGTTGTCACTGTATGGGCACCTCACCTGATGCCCTTGACCTTGTCTGGCTCACCTGTTTTTCACACTTCCTGGCTCAACTCTAAAAGGCCTTCCTTCTGATTGCTGCTCTGCTAACTCTCCAGCCTCCTGACTGAGATTTTTGAACCTTGAAGTTACCTGCTAAGTAAGAATTACAAGATTCTGAAGTCTACTGAAAAGAAAGAAAACCAGGATGAAGAGTCTCCGATGCACATCAGCTGCCAAGTGCCAGCCCGATTGCCAACTTTACGTTTTCTGAGAGAAAAGTCTATCTTCTTGAAACTATTAATGCTTTATTTGTTGGATGCATATAAGCCTTATGGACACCGAGACACATAACATTTCAGGACTCAATTTGATTTTTGCAAGAGGGGAAATCACTACTGTGCAAGTCACAGAAGAAGCCAGTTTGCAAGAAGCCAGTTTGCATTTCTTCCGGAACAGACTCTGCAGGCCTTTTGTGAGCTTCTGAACTAACCTCCACAGGGAGTCCTCCGGCTGGAAAAAAGGAGGAAAAAAATCCCACACTCCGGGTCCAGCAGGCCCCAACAATGGTGCCTCACAGCGAGGGACGAACCTTACCTTGTGGTGGCACTAATGACGTGGGGGTGAATGAAGGGGGTGGGTGGGAAGGAGCTGTGACCTAGCTGAGGGCACAACCGAAAAGCAGCCTGAACTGGATGCTTGCAAAGACTGAGGCGCGAATTCCTGCAAATGTAGGTCAACGCAGACCTACCAGGAGGCAGAAAAAAAACGCCTCTTTAAGACCCAAACTATATACCAAGCTAAACACAAAATAGATGGGACACTGGTCGTCCTGGGGGCCAGGGGTGGAGGTATGGGATGATGCGGGGAACTATGGCGGAGGGAGGTCAACATTGGTGATGGGAATGGCTCTGCTTCACTCTCACTACCTGCCTAAAATACAACTGTGAAAGACCTGTCATTCACAATGGCCTCCATCAAATTAAAATAAAAGAAACCTCTCTTAAAATGGACATTTTCTGTCTCCCACTTGGTCTCTGATCGCTCACCCCCTGACCCCCAACCCCAGCCAGGCAGGGTGTCTGGAGACAGATAGATGCTCAGAAGTGGGAGGCGTTGTGCAAGCTTGGAGAGGAAGGTGTGGGGTTCACTGACACTCAGCCCCACCAGCACGCAAGCGCTTCGCTCTCCGCCTCCTGTCTCCACTCCACGTCCGGGCGCATCAGATCAGGTCCGAGGGCTACAGATGTGCCCCCCCCCCCCGGGCACGCGATGCCCACCCTGCCCCGGCCCCGCCTCACCCTCATCCGACAGATAGCGCAGGTCGTAGAACTCCCCGGCGAAGGTGCCGTAGGAGGAGTCGTGGCGCGGCCCCGCTTCGTCCGAGGCGCCCGCGTCCCCCCGAGCGCGGCCCCGGGGTCCCCGGCCCCCCGGGCCCGCGCCGTCGTCCGCGGGGCTGGCGGCGCAAGCGACGGGCCCCGCCAGCAGCAGCAGCAGCAGCAGCGGCAGCAGCAGCGGCGCCCAGGCCCCCGGGGCGACCATCGCGGCGCTCGGATCCCGCAGCCAGGCCGCTCGGGCCGCAGCGGGGGCGCCTCCGCCAGCCCGCGCCGCCGCGCACGCGCCCGCACCCGCACCCGCCACCGCCACCGCCACCTGCGCGCGGCTCTGCGCAGCCTCCGTCTGGCCCCCACCCCCAGCACCCACAGCCCGGCCTTCCCGAAGGCTTCCCCGTCCCCAGGCTAAGGTGGCCTTTGTCCCCACCCCGGTCCCTTATGGATTGATAGTCTGTGTCCCCCCCCATCCCCATGGACTGAGGGTCTGTGGTCCCCCCCATCCCCAAGGATTGAGGGTCTGTGGTCCCCAGGCTAAGGTGGCCTTTGTCCCCACCAGGTCCTTTATGGATTGATGGTGTGTGCCCCCACCCCATGGATTGAGGGTCTGTAGTCCCCCCAATCCCCATGGATTGAGGGTCTGTGGTGTCCCCCCTCCCCATGAATTGAGGGTCTGTGGTCCCCCCAAACCCATGGATTGAGGGTCTGTGGTCCCCAGGCTAAGGTGGCCTTTGTCCCCACCTGGTTCTTTATAGATTGATGGTGTGTCCCCCACCCCCATGGATTGAGGGTCTGTGTTCCTCCCATCCCCATGAATTGAGGGTCTGTGGTTCCCCCCCCCCAAACCCATGGATTGAGGGTCTGTGGTCCCCAGGCTAAGGTGGCCTTTGCACCCCTGCTCCATGACTTGAGGGTCTGTGGTCTCCAGGCTAAGGTGGCCTTTGTCGTCCCCCCCCCCCCATGGATTGAGGGTCTGTGTTCCCCCCATCCCCAAGGCTTGAAGGTCTGTGGTCCCCAGGCTAAGGTGGCCTTTGTGCCACCTCCCCCCCCCCCCCACACACACACCGGTCTCCCATGGACTGAGGGTCTATTTCCTTCCCAACCCTCAAGGGTCTGTGGTCCCCAGGCTAAGCTGGCCTTTGCCACCCCCCAACCCTTCATGGATTGAGGGTCTGTGTCCTACCCCCTGGCTTGAAGTTCTATGGTCCCCAGGCTAAGCTGGCCTTTGCCACCTCTCCACCCTACATAGATTGAGGGTCTGTTCCCCCCTCCCCCATGGCTTGAGGTTCTGTGGTCCCCAGGCTAAGGTGGCTTTTGTACCACCCCCTCCATAGACTGAGGGTCTGTAGTTTCCAATATCATTCATAGCGGTATTAATAATTATTGGGATTAATAATTCTTGAGCTCAGAACTGCAACCCCACTGGTCGGACCCACCACTGGTGCCCTCAAGCGGCTGCTACAAAGGCTGGTTGGTCCTCGAACCACCAGCAGCAAAGGCAGCTCAAAGGCCGCTTGGCAGGTTGGTTCCACTGCTGTTCGGTCTTGGAGGAAGATTCCCAACTGCTCTGCCTCCACATTTTAAGTAGGGATCCTCTTGCACGATGAGATGACCTTGGCCACAGGTTAGGCCACAGCTTCCTCCACTTTGCTCCATCCTTTTGGGGTTTGTAGAAAGCATTTACTGATATGGGAATCGTTAATGAAGAAAGTTAAGATACTGAGAGCGATAGTGCAGTGGTAGGGCGTTTGCCTTGCACGCGGCTGATCTAGGACGGGACCTTGGCTCCATCCCCGGTGACCCTGTATGGTCTCCCAAGCCAGGAGCGATTTCTGAGTGCATAGCTAGGAGTAACCCCTGAGCGTCGCTGGGTGTGGCCCAAAAAATAATCTATATTTATATCTATATCAATATACTGAGATTCCCCCACGACAGTGGTCCGCAAGCCTCAGTGCGTACCCTGTGTGGCTCTCAAAATAAATTTCAATCGTGGTTTTGGCGAGATTTGGCTCAGTTGAAAAAAAAAAAAAAAGGTTGTCCACCACTGCCCCACTGGATAGATATGGAAATGGAGGTGTTCTTAGAGGCCCCAGAGAAACTAGAAGTCATTGTCTCTGAATGGGACTCACATGTTTTCTCTCCAGATCTTGGAGATGTGAAGGCGCTACAATTGGGTGGCATTGGATATCTGCCCCATTCAGAGACAAACAGACTTGATGTTTCCCTGCCCCACACCCGACCCACCCACACCCACACCCACATCCATTGCTTTTGCATTTACTGCCTGCTGCTTGCAATTCATTTTTGGTTGTTTACTTAACAAGCACTTATTCACTTACTCACCAAGCACCTACCTAAGCAAGCCTACACTGTTTTCTTTTATAACATGAACATCAAATTCATTCTTTCTTTTTCTTTTTTTTTTTGGCAGGGGGGACCGTATCTGGCAGCGCTCAGTTAACTCCACGCTCTATTCTCAGAAATTGCTCCTGGCAGATACGGGTACCATATGGGATGCCAGGATTCGAACCACCTTTCATCCTGGTTCAGCCGTGTGCAAAGCAAACGCCCTATCTCTGCACTATCTCTTGGACCCCAACATGGACTTTTTTTTTTTTTTTTTACTTAAAGCATTGTGATTTACAAAGTTATTCATAGTTAAGTAGGGTTGGTTTTTGTTTTTGTTTTGGGGCCATATCCGGTGATGCTCAGGGGTTACTCCTGGCTATGTGTTCAGAAATTGCTCCTGGCTTAGGGGACCATATGGGACTCCTGGGATAGAATCAAGGTCCATCCTGCGTCACCCGTGTGCAAGGCCAATGTTCTACACTGTGCTATTATTCTGGCCTCCAAGTTAAGGTTTAGACAGTTTCAGCAACAATTCCACCTCCAATGTCAACCTCTCTTTTTGTTTTTGTTTTTGCGTCACACCCGGCAGCACTCGGGTTACTCCTGGCTCTGCGCTTAGAAATCGCTCCTGGCAGGTTTGGGGGACCATATGGGATGCTGGAACCACCATCCTTCTGCATGCAAGGCAAATGCCCTACCTCCATGCTATCTCTCTGGCCCCAGTGTCAACCTCTCTTCACCAATATTCCTAGGGTCCATCCCATACCTCTTTCTTGCCCCAGCCTAACACTTTTAAAATCTGATGGTTAAAATTTGAGTGTCATCATTTCATTATTGTTGAGTCCATGGTTTTGGATGTTTATTTCTGCACTCTCTTAACACCACCAACACATCTGAGACCCCCTTGGTTCCTGTCCCGATATTTAATATTTGTCTTTCCTATCTGAGACCCGCCCATTTCTGGGAGGGGTCTTGGGAACTGAATATTAGGTGTGACCTTACCTGCAAGACCCCGCCCATTCCTGGGAGGGGTCTTGGAATAGGTAGATAAATAAGCCTTTGAGCCAGGGGATTAGGGCGTTTTGCCCTGCTGGGCTCTCTGGCTTTTGGGTCTCTGCTTTCTGGTCTTTGACCAGCATGGAGCCCAAAGGGAAGATGGCTGAAAGGAGTTAAGAGGCAGGGCTAGCAATGAATGGCTGTGCTTGAAAGGTTATGATAGAAACCACACATGTGGTGGATAGGGATGAATAAAGCTGATGCTTCCTGATGCCTGCCTGTGAGTCTTGATTCCGCCGTTCACCTGGGCCTAGGACCCGCAGGCTGGATGGGGGTTGTGGAGCCACGTGGCCTGGGATGGCATCCACTTCCATCCAGCCCCATCGTTAATTATTTGATTCTACACTCATCCACTTAATTTCCTTTCCGTCTTCTAACTATACTCTCTGGGATATTTATTTTTTAAATGAGAGACTGCAGAGCCATCTGATTTTCCAACTTATCTGACTAAGGAAGTAACTTTGGAGGGAGAAAAGCACTGAGGTTCCGAAATCAAGCCCAGTAGTTGCTAGTTGGCAGACCTCCACAATAGCAATGATTGGGGAAGATGAGAGGCGAGCACCAACAGGGTTCTGTTTTAATGGCACACAAGAATGTGCATACGATTTTGAAATGTAAATATTAAAAGTAAACTGGAGATCTCAAGCATTTTTTTTTTTTTGGTTTTTGGGCCACACCCGTTTGACGCTCAGGGGTTACTCCTGGCTATGTGCTCAGAAATCGCCCCTGGCTTGGGGGGACCATATGGGACGCCGGGGGATCGAACCGCGGTCCGTTCCTTTGGTAGCGCTTACAAGGCAGACACCTTATCTCCAGCGCCACCTTCCCGGGCCCATCTCAAGCATTTTTGACTCAGAGAAGCTGATGCCAGGTTTACTGTCCGAATTAGCTATGTTAAGAGCCCATGATGTTTGCAGCTGGATGTCATTAGATGTTATCTTGACAGGTGCAATGGGTGTAAAGCTTGAAAATCTTGAGTTTTACTAGGTGTCTGAACTAGTTTTTGCAAGAAATAAATCAGACTTATTACTTGAAAAAGGAAAAATTATATACAAGTACTAAATCAAATCAGAGGGGCTGGAAAGAGATGAAAGAGGAGAAAGACCAAGGGAGGGGGAGAGAAAGAGAGAGAGAGGGGGAGGGGGAGGGGGAGGGAGAGAGAGAGAGAGAAAGAGAGAGAGAGAGAGAGAGAGAGAGAGAGAGAGAGAGAGAGAGAGAGAGAGAGAGAGAGAGAACAGTGCAGGTAGGGCATTTGCCTTGCACATGGCTAACATGGGTTCAATCTCCAGCATCTCAAATGGTCCCTTAAGAACTGTCAGGAATAATTCCTAAACACAGAGGCAGGAGTAGTCCCTGAGCACTGCCAGGTGTGGCCCCAAAACAAAACAAAATCAAAATAGAGATCTCATAAAAATAGCTTTGCCATGCAAAAGATTCTATTATACAAAAGTCAACTATTTAAAATGTTAATGTGTCATTTTTTAAAAAAAAAATTCTTTCAAGAGACCCAAACTACATACAACAAACTATACATAAAAGGACCTGTTGCACTAGGAGTCCAGGGGGCTAAGGATGGAGGTATGGAAGGCATGCTAGGAAATATGACAAAGGGAGGTCAACATTGGTGGTGGGACTGGCCCTAATTCACTGTCACTATGTGCCTGAAAGACAACTGTGAAAAACTTGTAATGACCATTGGTCTCAATAAAAGTTATATTAAAAAATACATTGAAACTAGAGAGATAGCACAGTGAGGCAGGCACTTACTTTGCATAAAGCTGACCCAGGTTTGATCCCCAGCACTCCATATAGTATTCTAAGACCACCAGGATTGATGTCTGAGTTCAAAGCCAGCAATAAGCCCTGAGTACCACCAGATGTGGCCAAAAACAACAAACAAAAAACTCTAAACTTCTCTGAGAAAGATAGCTAAAAGGGTTATAGCACCTTCTTTGCATGTTGGAGCCTCACGTTCCATCCCTGAGCTCTAAATGGTCCCCTGAGAACCAACTTGGAGTAGTCCTGTGGACTGCTTGGTGAGGCCCCCCAAACCAAAACAATGCAAAATAGAAAAACAAACAAAAACAAAAAATACTACCAGCAGAAAACCTCTTTCTTAAAAATTGAAATAGCTGGGGCTGGAGAGATAACACAGCATTAGGGCATTTGCCTTGCACGCTGCTGATCCAGGATGGACCTGAATTTGACCAGATGGGATGCTGGGAATCAAACCCCAGGTCCGTCCTGGGTGTGGTGTAACCCAAAATCCAAAAACCAAAAAAAAGAGAAAGAAATAGCTTTCTTTTTTTATCTCTTCCTATTCCCCAGGAAAGGTTGGGTGAGATAAAAATAAAATAATGTGGGCTGGCGAGATAGCATGGAGGTAGGACGTTTGCCTTCCATGCAGAAAGACGGTGGTTCAAATCCCGGCATTCCATATGGTCCCTGAAGCCTGCCAGGAGCGATTTCTGAGTGTGGAGCCAGGAGGAACACCTGAGCGCTGCCGAGTGTAACTCAAAAACAAAAAACAAAAACAAAAAACAAACAAACAAACAAAAAAAGAAATAATGTTGGGCTGGTGATAAAGCTCGAGATAGAACACAGGCTTAGCATGTGAGAAGTCCTGCACACACTCTATGGCATTGCATGGACCCCTGCCAACACTGTAGGAGTACAGAAAAATAAACAAGCACTTACAGTCTTTGTGTTCCATTTCTGGTTTGGAATCCAAGCTACTAAATGATTTATCTTTTATTTCCTTCAAGTACTACAATTAACAATGATATAACCATATAGAAAGCAAATCAAAACCAGCTTTTTCTTTTTTTTCTCTCTCTCTTTTTTGGGTTTTGGGCTTTTGGTTTTTGGCACTCAGGGGTTACTCCTGGCTCTGCGCACAGAAACCACCCCTGACAGGCTTGGAGCACCATATGGGATACTGGGATTTGAACCCCTGTCTGTCCTGGGTCGGCTGTATGCAAGGCAAATGCCCTACCACTGTGCTATCGCTCTGGCCCCTAAAACCAGCTTTTTCATTTGGTAAATTGTTCTGTAAAATTGTGTGTGATATTTTTGCGGGGAGGGGTCCACATCTGCTGATGGTCAAGGCTTACTCCTGGCTTTGCATCCAAAAATTACTCCTATAAGTGCTTGGGGGACCATATAGGATATTAGCATATATGGTAATAGGACCTGAGTCAGCCACATGCAGATACCCTACCCTCTGTGTAATCTCTCTGGTCAGAGATTTTGTCTGCTGTATGTTTGTGTGGTGTGGGGCAAGTGAGATGGGGTGTTGGAGAATTTGCAATCAGTGCAAAATGAGGTTTGCGAGTAATTGTGGATTTACACTATATATTCATGATCAAGGACCTGGGGACAGGCAGTTATGTGGTTTTCTCCTCGTGCTCATTTGCTAGTGAATACTTTTTCTGAACATTCTGAGACCCACTGTTAAACAAGAGCTGGCTGTTCAAATAAGAATTTAGAGATGAATTTGAATTTCATTTTATTTCATTGTATTTTTATTTATTTTTTGGGTTTTGGGTGGGTTTTTTTTTTCTTTTTTGACCACATTTGATGTTGCTCAGGGGTTACTCCTGGCTCTGTGCTCAGAAATCACAGGGACCATATGGGATGTTAAGGATCAAACAGGGGTTTGTACTTGGGTCATCCACTTGCAAGGCAAATGCCCTATTGCTGTGCTATTGTTCTGGCTCCTTTATTTCACTTTAGATAGATAGCACCTTAAAATAATTTGTTTTCTTGTAGTAGTCACTCTTCTGTGTCCCTCAACCACACCAGTGTTGTATTTGAGCAGTGAATGATTTGCTCATGCTTTTGGCTACCTAATATATATATATATATATATATATATATATATATATATATATATATATATATATATATAGTGTGTGTGTGTGTGTGTGTGTGTGTGTGTGTGTGTGGTTTGAGCCACATCTAGCATTGCTCAGGGATCATTCCTGGCTGGGCTCAGAAGACCAATCAGGGTATTAGAGATTGAGCCTGGGTTATCTGCATGCAAGGCAGATGCTAACTCTTCAGCCCCTGTTGTATGATTTTCTTTATATAATTATGAAAGTATTTTGGAATGAGTTAGTGGTAATTGCAGACAACATTAGGATATAAAAAACACTACAGAATTGTAGTTTTGAAGATGGTGACTTTTAGACCACATCTGGAAGTGCTTGGGGGGACCATATAGGATATTACCATATATGGTAATATGGTAATGAGACTTTAGACCACACCTGGAAGTGCTTGTGGGACCATATAGGATATGGTAATATGGTAATAGGACTTTAGACCACACCTGGAAGTGCCCCGGGGTCATATTTAGTAGTACTTTAGGGAACGTATGCCATACAGAGGATCTAGCAGGGATTAGCCACACTCAAGGAAAGTGTTGTAACTTTTTTTTTGTTTGTTTTTTGTTTTTGGGTCACACTGGCAGCGCTCAGGGACTACTCCTGGCTCTACACTCAGAAATCACTCCTGGTAGGCACAGGGGACCATATGTGATGCCGGGATTCAAACCACTGTCCTTCTGCATGCAAGGCAAACACCTTACCTCAATGCTATCTCTCCAGCTCCGTGTTGTAACTTTTTTTTTTTTGGTTTTTGGGCCACACCTGGCAGTGCTCAGGGGTTACTCCTGACTGTCTGCTCAGAAATAGCTCCTGGCAGGCACGGGGGACCATATGGAACCCCGAGATTCGAACCAACCACCTTTGGTCCTGGATCGGCTGCTTGCAAGGCAAATGCCGCTGTGTTATCTCTCCGGGCCCGTGTTGTAACTTTTGTACTATGTCTCCAATCCTAAGATGTCAATTTTTTTTTCTTTTTGATTTTTGGGTCACACCAGGTGGCGCTCAGGGGTTACTCCTGGCTTGCGCTCAGAAATCGCTCTGGCAGGCTCAGGCGATCATATAGGATGCCAGGATTTGAACCACCATCCGTCCTGGATTGGCTGAGTGCAAGGGAAACAAACGCCTTACTGCTGTGCTATCTCTCTGGCTCCCTAAAATGTCAACTTTTTTGTTTTATTTGTTTGTTTTGGGGTCACACCTGGTGGCGCTCAGGGTTACTCCTGGCTCTACGCTCAGAAATTGCTCCTGGCAGGCTCGGGGAACCATATGGGATGCCAGGGATTGAACCCTGGTCTGTCCTGGTCAGCCGCATGCAAGTCAAATGCCCTACCGCAACTTTTATTTCAATTTTTAAAATAGGAGAGATAATGAGAGAGATAAAATGAGATAGTTCAATGTTCTGGAAATCATGCTTTGCATGTAGGAAGATCAGGTATGATCCTCAATACTGCATGTGGACTGCCAGTCTTCGAAAACATCCCCATAGTATTTGTTGTGTGGCCCCTAAACAAAAAAAATTTTTTTAAATAAAAGTTGTGATCTTTGAGATAGTAAAGAGAGTGTAAGGATAGTGTCAGGATATTTCTGTGATATGGTAGGGGATATAAAATTCAGGTACAGATGAGGTCTTCTGAATGTTCTAGCACCTTTTTTTGTTTTGTTTTGTTTTGTTTTTTTGGGGCCACACCTGGCATCACTCAGGGGTTACTCCTGACACTGCACTCAGAAATCACTCCTGGCAGGTTCGAAGGACCTACTATGGATCTAACCTGGGTCCAGTCCAGATCAGCATCATGAAGGCAAATGCCTTACCGCTTTGCTATCGCTCTGGTCCCAGGACCTCACTTTTAAATGCTTCAAATGTGGGGATTTCTCATGGAGTTTTCAAGATCTGTGAGTTTAGGATGGTTAGGCCTCTTGCAGGTCCCCATCCCCTAATTATTAAGAGCAAGTGGTCCACAGTTTGGACCCTTTGCTTTGAAAGAATTATGTCCACAGTGGTTCCTCCCATTTCCACCCTAAACATAGGTATTGCGTGATCTTAGGGAACTGTTGTTTAGGTGTTAAGTTTAAAGAGAAAGGTTAATAATTATATCAATTCATTTTTGTCCCTGTGAACCCAGCCAACACCACTGGAGTCCCAGTGCCAACACACCCATCAACCATTCCAGCAGGCAGAGCAAATAACCAGGACGACTGTGGAAACAATAGAAGGAATCCTCTTGGTTTTACTGGTTAGAGGTGAGCTGCCAAAGGTACTAGGTTTTCATACACAGTAACAACAGCCAACTTAATTATGAGCAGACTTCCAGTGACATACATCGACCTTTGGGAACATCTGTGAACCCAGAGGGAGGTGGGAAGAAGAGCACAGGAGGCACAGCACCTCCTGAAAACTGCAGCCACAAAGCCCATGCACTCTCCTCAGAAGCCAGGCCCACCTGACATGGAAGCCATGAGGGGTTTCTGGGCTTCCCAGAGTTTAAAAAAAAAAAAAAAAAGGCCATCGCTTTCATCCAGCAGGGTGAAAAGCAGAAGACTCCAAAAGCAGGTCGGACGAGGAGAGTGCTATAGAAAGAGGCGACGACCCCAGACACAGGTATCTCTCCCATTTTGTACAGGAACACGTTTTGGTAGCATGTGCACGGGAGAAGAAACAGAGAAAGCTTTTTTAAAAAGAACAGCCAGGGGTCACGTAGTGTGGAATAAAAGGTCTCCAACACTGCCATGGCCCCAATGGTCTCACCGAGAGAGCAGACATGTGGGCAAAATCCAGCCACGAGCAAAAGCATCATGACCCATACGAAGGCAAAGCTGTGAGGACATCACTGCATCACGCGTAGGTACATGTGGAAGCTGATTTTGATGATGATGATGATCATGTCTCATCATGAAAAGGTTAAATACTCTCCAGGATACTCTGTGTCCTAAGGCAGGGACGTTGGTGGATCCATTTTTAGAAAGATTTCCCTCAAAAAATATTAAAATGTTTTAGATTCAGCACTTAAAAGGGTTATTCCTCTGTTATCTGAATATGTGTTTATATGCCTCCTTTTGCAACAATGCTAGTAAATGAGGCATTTCTTTTTTTTTTTTAAATAATCATTAGTATCAAATTATTGGCACCATTCAGTTTTAAGAATAGGGGACAGGAGAGCAAACTATACAGTAGAACATAAAAATACAATTCTGATACAAATATACGAGATCAATTCCACTTAACAAGTGGTCATAAGAAATGGATGGACATTTTATACACAAAGAAATACAGCTAGGAAATTCACATGGAAAAGTGCTAAGCCTTGCTAGCAATTCATGAAATAAAACAACCTCTCGACACAACTACACACACCTATTCCACTAGTGAAAATAAATTAAAATGGCAAAACTCAATCCTGGCAAAGCTATCTGTAAATAGAAATGCTTATACATTGCTGGTGGCATCATAAATTGTCGAGGGGATTCAAGCATTCAGAGGGGAGGGAGGGTTGAATTAGATGACCTTTAAGATCCTTCCAACCCAGAGATTGGATCTTTCTAGAAAGCAGTCCGGCAATATGAAAACAAGAGCTATAAAACAGTTCATGCTCTTTCATCTTGTCAAATACCCTTTGGAGATAGTCCAAAGGAAAGAATTCAAAGGAAACAACTTCATTTTTTTTTTTTACAAAGACATTCATAGCAGCACTGTTTATGAGGGGAAAACCTTGGAAATAAATCTAATAATGGAAAGAAATAAGATTAACCGTGTTACATACATAGAAAGATGTTTAAATCATCCAGAGTAGAATCTGTGTTGGTAAGGGGGGATAATTTTAGGTGAGAAAAATCTAACCAAAGAGTATGTACACAGTGATTGGAGATACGTCAAGATGTGTGCATATTCATTGAGAAAACTTGGAAAACAAGATTTAGAGGGGCTGTGTGTGGCTAGGGGGTTCCTTTATTCCTGCAAAGTTGTTCAAGTGCATAATAAAAATTTAAAAACACACTTCTTGAAACTATATAAAAAGAGCAAAATTTCTTCTGGTCAAGTTTCTATCAATAGGACATGAATTGAGCAACTTTAGAAATAATTTCCTTTGATGGAACATCCAAATGAATCTGGAAACTGGATCATTTTAACCTTGGAAGAATTTTTTTGACAACTTGATCATAATTTCCTATGTTGGAATGAATGACAGATAAATTCTATTTATCCCAAATGTTGTATTCAACAAATTTACTATTAAATGATATTTCTATTAAGCTGAATTATCTTCAGTCTTGGTGACTGCAACTTGTTTTAGTTCATCTACTCATGTTTGAATAAAAATGAATGTTAAGGACCTTGTATTTACCAGTCTAAATGAAAAAAAAAAAACAGCATTAAAGAGTTATTCTCTCATTAAAAATGACTCTAACAAACAGTCAAAGCTTGGTGCAATTTTCAGTCATACAAAATCACATGGTTTGAGATTGATAATAAAGGATTCCATGCCATGTGACCCTGTGGTTATTAGTATATACACACAGAAACTTCTGAAAAGAAATCCCTGTTTTCTCATCTTTGTTTTCCTGGGCATACCAAATCCTGCCTCATTTACACTGAGTAGTAGAAACACTAATACTCAGGAGACAGAAAATAACTTTTCTGAATTCGAGCCAAAATCTGGCTTCAATGAACCATGGATACCCTGGCGAACAGAGCACACAAGTTTATGTTGTGCTAGAGGGAGCACACAAAGCCCGAAGAAAGAAAACGGACAGAAGGCACCATGCCATCCTCCAGGCAACAGGGGAGAATTTCACAGTTCGGTCATCAACAGTCTTTTCATCATTTTCTCTCTCTCCAGTTCTTGCCGGAGCGTCTCTGCACTAAAAAAAGAAAAAAAAAAGAAAAAAAGGCGGGGGGAGTTAAATGACAAAATAATGAGTTTAAATCCCAAATTACAACAATTTAATTACAATTAAATTGAAAAGATACTTGCACAACCATTGTTCTTTAAAATAGCCAAGATCTAGTAACAATACAAGAGCCCAAGAATGGATGAGTAGATAAAGAAGAATCTGTAGCAGGGGCCGGAGAGATAGCATGGAGGGTAAGGCGTTTGCCTTACATGCAGAAGGTCATCGGTTCGAATCCTGGTGTCCCATACGGTACCCCAAGCCTGCCAGGAGATATTTCTGAGCATAGAGCCAGGAGTAACCCCTGAGCGATGCCGGGTGTGACCCCCCCCCAAAAAAAAAAAGAATCTGTAGCAAATTACATGTTTGGTTTTTTTTTTCCTCTGTGCTCAGAAATCGCTCCTGGCTGGTTCGAAGAACCATATGCCATATGGTATGTGGGAGGTCAAGCTCAGGTCTGTCCCAGGTCAGCCTCACACAAAGCAAATGCCCTACTGCTGTGCTATCACTCCAGGCCCAAATTGCAATAGGTTTAAGTGTAATTTCCTGGGTCTTTCCTTCTTTCTTCCTTTTCCTTCCTCTCCTCTTTCTTCCTTCTATTCTTCTTTTCTTTCTTCCCTCTCTCCAATCCTATTAAAGTGATTGGTGTATGTTATTTGTTTTATTTATTTATTTAAAAAAAAGCTTTTAGGCTACACCTAACTCTGTTCAGGGTTTACTCCTGAGTCTATTCTCAGAGATCACTCGTGGGGTGGTTCTCAGGGGATTATATACAGCGCAGGGATTAAACTGGGGTTAGTGGGAGTTGGAGTGATAGCACAGCAGTAGGGCATTTGCCTTGCATGCAGCGACCCAGAACAGACCTGGTTCAATCCCCAGCATCCCATACAGATTCTCGGAGCCTGCTGGGAGTGATTTCTGAACACAGCCAGGAGTAACCCCTGAGCGCTACTAGGTGTGGCCCCAAAACCAGACCAAACAAACAAATAAAATGGGGTTAGCCACATGCAAAGTGAGAGACTTAACCCCTCTCTAGCCCTATATTAAAGTTTTTGTTTTGTTTTGTTTTGGTTTTTTGGGTCACACCTGGCAGCTCTCAGGGGTTACTCCTGGATCTATGCTCAAAAATCGCTCCTGGCAGGCTCGGGGAACCATATGGGATGCTGGGATTCGAACCACCATCCTTCTGCATGCAAGACAAATGCCCTACCTCCATGCTATCTCTCCAGCCCCCTATATTAAAGATTTTAAAGAGTTTGAACAGAACATAGCCTAAAAATTGAGCATCACTAAACCAGAAGAAGTCAGAATTATTCTGATCCAGATTTTTTTTCTTGATTTCACTCTTGATTTTATCTTTTAGGCTCTTCATGGACATGCAATTGTTATATTTGCTAACAGTACAATAAATGGAATTGTTTGAAAATATATTGATTTTGTTTACCAGCCAGGAGTTCCTCAAGTGTCTAGTCCTAGGGACTGACTATATATATATATATATATATGTTGTTCATCTCTGAAACCAAAAGCCTAGCACAGGATCTGGTGTATAACAGTGACTCAATCTGGAATATAACAGTTCTTTGAACAGTGGTACATTTATACAATGGAATACTATGCAGCTGTTAGAAGAAATGAAGTCACGAAAATTGTTTATACATGGATGGATTTGGAGACTATTATCTTGAGTGAAATAAGTCAGGGAGGGAGAGAGGGAGAGAGATAAGCACAGAATAATCTTACTTAAGAGGGAAAAAAGACAGTATAATAATAATATCCAGAGAATAGAGATGAGGGCTGGAAGGATCAGCCCGTGATAACAAGCTTATCACAAGAGTGGTAAGTGCAGATAGAGAAATAACTACACTAACAGCTACCATGACAATGATAGAAAAAGAAATTCAATGCCTTTCTTGAAGACAGGGGGTGGGGGGAGGTAAGAATGGAAAAGTTACACTAGTGAAGGAGTGTGTGCATTTTATAGATAAAATCCAATTACAAACATGTTTGTAACCATTGTGCTTAAAGAAAGAAATCATTAAACAAATTAAAGTTCTTTGAGGGGCTGGAGAGACAGCACAGCAGTAGGGTGTTTGCCTTGAATGTGGCCAACCTAGGCTGGACAGTGAGTGGTTCAATTTCTGACATCCCATATGGTCCCCTGAGCCTGCCAGGGGCAATTTCTTTTATATATATATATATATATTTTTTTTTTATTTAAACACCTTGATTACATACATGATTGTGTTTGGGTTTCAGTCATGTAAAGAACACCCCCCATCACCAGTGCAACATTTCCATCACCAATGTCCCAAGTCTCCCTCCTCCCCACCTGACCCCCGCCTGTACTCTAAACAGGCTCTCCATTTCCCTCATACATTCTCATTATTAGGACAGTTCAAAATGTAGTTATTTCTCTAACTAAACTCATCACTCTTTGTGGTGAGCTTCCTGAGGTGAGCTGGAACTTCCAGCTCTTTTCTCTTTTGTGTCTGAAAATTATTATTGCAAGAATGTCTTTCATTTTTCTTAAAACGCCACGGGCAATTTCTGAGTGCTGCCAATGTGGCCCAAAACAACAACAAAAATTAAAGTTCTTTGAATTAATCAGAGTTCTTTTTTTTTTTTTTTTTTTAAGTTTTTGGGTCACACCCGGCAGCACTCAGGGGCTATTTCTGGCTTTACACTCAGAAATCGCGCCTGGCAGGCTCAGGGGACCACATGGGATGCCGGGATTTGAACCGCCATCCTTCTGCATGCAAGGCAAACATCTTACCTCCATTCTATTCTCCGTCCCCAGTTTTCAGAGTTCTTTAAATCAGGGATTTCAGCAATTCCACACCTTGGCATCTATCCCAAGCACTCAAAACACATTCAACTGAAAAAATGTTCTGAATTTCACACCCATGTTCTGAATTATTTAAAATAGCCAAGATCTGGTAACAAAGCAAGTACCCAAGAATGGATGAGTAGGTAAAAAATCTGTAGCAAATATATACAGTGGAATATTTTTCAGCTCTAAGAAAAATGAAATCTCGGGGCTGTAGAGATAGCATGGAGGTAAGGCATTTGCCTTGCATGCAGAAGAACAGTGGTTCGAATCCCAGCATTCCAGATGGTCCCCCGATCCTGCCAGGAGCGATTTCTGAGCTTAGAGTCAGGAGTAATCCCTTAAGCGCTGCCGGGTGTGACCCAAAAAAACAAAAAAAGGAAGAAAGAAAGAAAGATGTAATCTTGCAGATCACTACAACTTGAATAGAACTGGATGATGTCTTACAAGCAAAGTGAATCAGAAGTAGGACAAATACCAGATTATCTCACCCAAATGTTGAGTATAAACAAAGAGAATAGACAATGACTAATAAAAACAAACCCTGAGGTTTCTACTTGCTATACTGTCTCTCCAGCTTTCTCCCATCTATACTGAAATAAAATTAACTTTGAGAGTTAGCTTCTGACTTCTCAGGTCCAATTACATAACCACAGGATCTGTCTTTGTTTAAATACAGACAGGCTTATGAAAACACAGAAGAAAGTGCAAATCATTTTTATTAGTTTGTTTTTTATTTGTTTAGTTTTGGGCCATACCCAGTGATGCTCAGGGGTTACTCCAAGCTATACGCTCAGAAATCGTTCCTGGCTTTGGGGACCATATGGGATGCCGGGGGATTGAACCTCGGTTGGTCCTAGGCTAGCTTGTGCAAGGCAGAGATGCCTTACCACTTGTGCCACCACTCCTGCTCCAGAAAGTGCAAATCTTTAAGGCCACAAACCAAGTTTTATTTATTTATTTATTTTTTAGATTTCTTTTTTTAAATTTTCTTAATATTTTTATTTAAACACCTTGGTTACAAACATGATTGTGGTTGGGTTTCAGTTATATCAAATGACACCCCCCCCCCATCACCAGTGCAACATTCCCATCATCAATGACCCAAATATCCCTCCTCCCCTCCCCGCCCCACCTGTACTCTAAACAGGCTTTCCACTTCCCTCATATATTCTCATTGTTAGGATAGTTCGCAATGTGGTTATTTCTCTAACTAAACTCATCACTCTTTGTGGTGAGATTCATGAGGTCGACTGTAACGTCCAGCCCTCCTCTCTTATGTCTCTGAAAATTTCAAACCAAGTTTTAAAATCATCTAACCATAGGGAATGATGATAATAGTACAGTGAGTAGGACATTTACCTTGCACAAGGCCAACCTGATCCCCACACCCCTAAATCTGCCAAGAGTTATCCCTGAGTGCAGAGTCAGGATTAAGCCCTGAGCACTCCCAGGTATAGCCCCAAATAAAATCACCTCATTCTGGGTAGGGATAAAATTTTCTACTATGGCCAGTACGGCTCCTACACAATCTGGCTACATGTTCTGCCTGAGAAGGCTTTGTACTCGCAGTTCCCTCTGATAGCAGATTCTTTCCCCAAATAGCCAAGCTTGCTATCACACCACCTTCAGATCTCAATGCTTCAATGCCTTCCCAATGAGGCCATCCCCCAGCATGCCCTGTTGCCTTTAGTGGTTTGATTCTCCTCCCTAGGTAATGCCACTATATTCACTATATTACTCTGTCTGTCTGTGTCTGTCTCTCTCTCTCACTCTCTCTCAGTTGATTAATGCTTGCCTCTCCACTCCCCAACAATAAATCGTAAGCTCCATAAATAGAGAAAGGGCTTTCATCTGTCTTGTTCACTCTTCATCACCTAGCTACTGCCTAGTCATTGTAAACATTTCAATAAAAGCCACATACATGAATGACAGCATGTAGGAGAAGGCAGATGTCACAAACACAATGAACTGAGAACCTGGGATTGCTTTGTCTGTCACCAGTTATCTGCCAATAGCACATGCAGTTTGGACTAACCTGGCAGCCAGAGAGACAGGCTTCCGCATGCCGTAGATGGTCTGCACTGTGGTCACAGTCTCTGCCAAAGGCCTCAGGGTTGCGGCTGGAATCAGTGGGGAGGACTGGCCAGGACAGCATGGTAATTTACTGTCTCTGAAATCGGCCTGGGGAGGTAACACAAAAGAAGGAATTGGGGGCCAGGAAACAATTCAGCATTGGAATTAAAACCACATGGTCCCTTTGAGCATCTCCGGTGCAGCCTTAGAGGCCCTTTGCAATAATGGGGTGGCTGAGAAGCCCCCAGCACAACACAGGTCTGAGCAATTCTCACGTCTTCACATTGGCCTGCTGGTCCTGTTGGCTAGGCACCACTCAGGAGCTTTCCTGCCACCCCATCCTCCAAGAAAAAACAAGGGAGGAAATCAATCTCCATTTGGGTTCTATTTTCCTATCGTCAATTGCTCCCCAAGCCTCGCCATGCAGGCAAAATCGATGGCCATTTATTAAGTGATTCTACTGTGTGCCAGAAACTAAGCTAATAAGCATATTGCATCTTGACAATCATTGAAGGTAGAGATTCTCCTTTACATCTGAGCACCCATGGGAAGAGGTATCAAATTTGCATAAGCATGGACAAATTAAAAATGTGCTCATTCCATCTTGATCATGCTCATGATAGTAATGAACATTTAAGAGATATTAGAAGGTGAAAGAAAACTCTTCTCAGAACTGAATTTATGGAAAGTGAAGCTTAGAGCAATGCTTAGAGAGGTGAAGTAATCTTCCCCCAACCAAGTATGCAGGACCAGGATAAGCTGACTCCAGAATTGGTACTTTTCATCTCTGCAGCTATGGGTATCCTGGGCTTAGCAGCGCCAGCATGATTTTGAAACTTAGTAAAAATAAAAGTTCTCAGTCTCATCTAATATCTTGGAAACCAGACTCTCTGGGTATGGAGTTCAGCAATCTGTGCTTTCATAAGACTTCTAGACAATTCTGATATACAGTAAAATCTGAGAATTATCAGTCTAGAGTTCACTGCCCCATTCGGAGAAAATAATTTATTTTTGTTGTTTTCTTACAAAACATAATATAACCTTAACAAAGAATACTTTAAATATGTATAAAAGTAGATACATGAAGAAATTTCATAGTATCTTAATGTTTAGTATTTATATTTTCACAGTACTTTTCACTATGTGTACTTTTTAATATCCTTTTGTTATTATCATTGTCATTTTTTGTTTTGGGGCCACACTCAGTGGTGCTCCTGGCTCTGCACTCAGGCATTACTCCTGGAAGGCTTTGGGGACCATATTGGATGCTGGGAATCAAACCAGATTTGACTGCATACAAGGCAAATGCCCTATCCACTGTATTATTTCTCCAGCACACGGAGTATCATTTTAATGTATGCTTTAGCCCTTCCTTCCTGATAGAACTGGGAGGAAGCAATTATTTTTCTACTTCAATGTAGTGAGTGGAAAAAAACTTTTGATTAATTTTTTATTCTTTCTGGAAAAAAGAAAATTGACATTGATTTTTACAAAGATAAAGGGAGGTAAAAGAGCCAAGGATTTAGCATAAATTTAAGCAGTGTCACCAAACTGTAGTAACAGTCACTGTATTTTTCACTGTCATGAGCTTAAAATGGAAAGAAGGAAGAAAAATCAGCTTCATTTCAGAATGACCTTGGAGAAGCAGTGAAAAGTGCTAACGTTATTAAATCTCAACCCCGAGTACCATCTTTTAATTAGAAGGTTGTCAGTAACTCCCTAATTAGTCTCTCAGGACCAGTCCTCTCTCCTGAGTTTCAACCCTGGATATCCAACTAACTCATTCTTTGTTTCCACCTGGATGCTTCAAAATCATTTCTAAGACATCCTGCCCAAATGCAAGCTCATTACTATTTCTACTTCAGTCTTTTGTTGTTGGTGATGGAGGGATTGGGCTACGCAGGCTATACTCGGGCTGCTCTTTGCTTAGGGTTCACTCCTGGTGGTGCTCAGGACTTGAACTGGGGTCCACTGCATGGAAAATAAGTGCCTAACCCTTGGACTATCCCTCCAGCCCCATGCATATTTCTTTCAAATTTCCTGATACCTGTCTAACAGGTGAGATCTACAAGTCAGATCTCAGGGAGGCATCTGTGATTTCCCCTTCAATCTCCAATCCAATTCCTCCTCCTAAAAATTTGTCATGTGTACCTCTCTTTCATTCTATAGCCATTCCAGTCAAGCTCTTTGCCCTCTCTTCCTTGAGCTTCTGTGTGAAGTTTTCACTCTTGCCCCGAAACTACTTTGGCCAGTTACTCTCCCACTGCTGTCCCATGGACCATCTCTAAATGCAATACATTGCCTCCGCCCACTTGAAGAATGTCCAGGTTTCCCAGGGACACATATTAGATAGGTTTGACCCTTCAGGGCTTGTCTCTGCCTTCCTCCCCTACGCCCCATGTCTTGTGTCCTATATCTAAGTCCTTTGGCCTTCTTCCCAGTCTCTTAAAGAGTAGGATGATTCTTGCCGGCCCCTGCCATGGTTCATGCTGTTCCCTCTGCCTACTCCAGATGTCCTCCAGTCATTCTGGCCCAGTTTTCAAAACTCCCCATGTAGTTTCTGTTTCCTTCTGGCACTGGCTTTTTGGAAAGGGCTTCCCTGGGTGTCTTGTGGCACTGCCATGTCTGGCTAAAGACCAGTGGGCTCACCATGACCAGCTAAAGGCAATGGAGGCATAATTTCCAGCTGGGGAGCCATGTACAGTACAACTGTAGAGCCTGATGGATATCTGGACACTGGCAATTAACAGCCTGACCCAGTTCTATGTATCTGCCCTCTGGTTCTTTAGTAGCAGGGTAGGGTGAAGAGCCACCTAAGCAATGTTCAGGGAACACTCTCCCAATTCTAATCCACTGGGCCAGTCAGTTCTATGCCAAAGGCTACCGATGCAGAGCTGCTCAGCCCAGTGGTCTTAGGGCCATCCACCCAGAAATACTCAGGGGCTTCATAGCAGTAGGAATTGAACTTATTTGTAACAGGCCTTAGCTGATCTATCTTCCTGGTCCTGTTCCTAAAATACAGGTGCTGAGGTGCATGATCCTAAAAACGAATCATTCAAGAAAATGTCTTCCTCTTCTTCAGCCACTGCTTCTTCTCAACACCTCTTCTAAGTGCCAAAGCCATGCGGCAGTGATCATTAACCAGCTCATAAGCTTTCATTTCAGCAACTGTAGGCCACCCACAGCCCACCTCAGAGATCCTCCAAATTGGCAGGAAAGTCTTTGGAAAATGCCTCGGGGACCACTGGTCCTAGAATCTTCGATGTCTGAACCTTGGGAGGAGCAGAGGACAAGGGGATAGAGGAGGGCTTTCTCTGGACTTTCTACTCCATTATCACAGCACACCACACAGCAAGCTTTTCCAGAAGCTTTCACTTAAAGTTAAAAGACCCGAAAAATCATCAGACTAATATTGTGGATGAGGAAATGACAACATTTGAATGTTGAAAAACATCTGAATGCCTTTGCAGAGTTTGAATTTTCAGTTGCAGGGGGAGGTTGGAAACAGGAAGTGGGGTTGTCATGACGACCCCCTTTTGTTAATTATACCACCCTGACCCTCCAGTCTGAGGAACAACCACTGACATTTGTGGGATGTTCTGTGGTTGGGAAAGTACTTTCAAGTGCTGCCTCTTTTTTTGATCCTTACCTCTACCAGTATGTGGAGAGGATTTTCTGATTAATAGTTCCAGATTCAATAAAAGGAGAGGGACAAAGAGAACACAGAGGGAAGGCACATGGTCTTGCATACTGCTGACCTAAATTTAACCCCTAGCAACATCAGGATGGAGTTCTCCTGAGCACAAAGCCAGTAGTAAGCCCTGAGGTTACTTACCCTGTGTTGCCCACTTCCACCCAATAAAGAAATAAAACCAAAAGGGATTGGTGGCTCAGTGTGGTAAAGTGAACTAAGATCACACCACCATCTAACATCTAGCCCAGATATCAAAAACAGGGACACAAAATACATGTGTACCTGTGTTTTTACAGTGGCATTGTTCACAACTGAGAAAAAATGATGGCAATACCCTGCAATAATAAATGAGTGGTTGAACAAAGCAAGAGATCCACAATCAATCAGATTTTTCCAGAAAAAGAAATGAAGTACATATACATACTATAAAAGGGAAAGCCTCAAGAGTCTCAAGAGCATTATATGGGGGCCTGGAGAGATAGCACAGTGGTGTTTGCCTTGCAAGCAGCCGATCCAGGACCAAAGGTGGTTGGTTCGAATCCCGGTGTCCCATATGGTCCCCTGTGCCTGCCAGGAGCTATTTCTGAGCAGACAGCCAGGAGTAACCCCTGAGCACCGCTGGGTGTGGCCCAAAAACAAAAACAAAACAAAACAAAAAGAGCATTATATGGGGCTGAAAACACAACTCAGAGAGCTGGAGCTCAAGTTCTGCAGATATGCCCTAGAGTGCGTGGCATGCGAATTCCACTGCAAGGAGTGACTCTCTTCTGTTCTGAACTAGGAGGAACCCCCCCACCAAAAGCACCATTGGGTGTAATCCCAAAACATACCAATCCACCAATATAAAAATTGTGCTATAGCAATCATGAACAACTTTGTGACTGGTATTTCATGGTGAATACATTAAACATTAATTTAAAAGATAAGTAAGAAATTACACTGTGTAAAAGACTCTCAGCTCTATGATTTTGCATATTTTGATTCTGCTTATATGAAATATCTGAAATTAGTAAATTCACAAATATAGGATGCCGGTGGGAGGTTTCTAGGGATTAAAGGGAGGGAGGAAGTAGGGGGTCACTATTTCTGGTATGTTAATGAGTAGAGGGCTTCTTTTGAGGGGGACACAAAGGTTTGGAACTAGAAAAATATGGAAGCTGAGAGTTACTTAATGCACTAAATATCATTGAATAGTCACTTTGAAACAATGATCTGTATGTCCACGAAACACACCTCAATCATGTGAAATAGCCCAAGATGGAGACCAGCTCCTCTCCAACCTCCCAGAACTCATCAAAAGCACAAAGCAGTGGACAGGAAAAGCAGAGCCCATGGGAAAAATATTTTAACACACAGAATCTGTTTTTTGGGTTACTTACAGTAAACTGTGGGCCTGTGATGAAAGGTTCAGGAAACGGGGTCACTGTATCAGCTGGGAATGTTTTTATCTTCAAAATAAGAAAATGAGGGGGGAGAAAGACAAGAGAATTACTTCCAGATTAGATAACAACCTTTGGCGACTTTGGCACACAGGAGCTGAAGGGCTCAGAGAAGTTGTCAGAGCTGCCCTGGTAGAAGGCCACATACCAAGGTACTGTCAGAGGTGTTACCCCCAAGGGTCTTTAGATCCACAATCCCTCAGGGCTAGGTATATATAGCCCATGCATAGAAGGCACCTCACACTTACTCCACCTGGAACTCCCTTCACCAAAGTCTCCAGGGCCTTCCTTCTGGACTCGGTCTATACAGCCTGATCTATGAAAGACCATGATTGTGCAGATCAGCCAAGCTGGCATGCCCCAGATAACTGCTGGCCACCTCTCTCCTTAGGAGATGACAATAGAGAGGTCACATTCTAGATCCATGCCCATCACCATGGACAACATGCCAAGACCAATCAGACTAAAGTGCTTTTTGCTATCCATTCACCCTGGGGTGGATAGACAGAAACATGGGAGCTGACATTATCTTCTCTGGGGACAGAAGTGCCCAGAGCAAAGGCAGCTGTGGCACAGAGCAGGGCTAGAAGCAATGTAGATCCACAACAGGCACATGCTTGGAGAGACTTCACTCTCTTTCTCTTCCACCTTCAAAGGTAGCAGTGACTCTAGCTTTATCAGGATTCTGCAGGGCAGGGACACTGCCTGTTGTCCAGCTGGGGATACATGGTGCCACCTGGTAACAGGGGGCTGTCAGCCAGATCCCATATCCTTCAGGCGTATGTGCCTCAGGCTTCTGCCCACGGACCTGGAACTGTGCGGCTGGCAGAGAGCCCCTCAGTACTCCTGAGTTAGCCTAATGGGGCCAGCAGGCAAGGACACAGTAGACTGAAACCAAGTCTAATGAGCTTCGCTGGCGGGTAGAGCAGATCTGCACTAATGCCTCCGCTCGATGTACTGAGCTGTACATCTGAAGCCTGCACACCTTTCCCATACTTGCTTTGGTCTCTTTATAAACACCTCAAAAATCTCCAGAAGGGGGCTCAAATGTCCTTAGGGAGAGGGATAAGGAGGTGTATGGCAAGGACTCAGGGCAAAGCCTGGTGTTATATCTCCTAGACCTAATGGTCCAACATAGGGCTCTGAGTCCACCTCACCAAAGGAGAAGTCACGTCAAGACAGACACATATAGAGGTAGAAGGAGAAAGGGGTTTCGGATCACTATTTCAGAAAAGGGCAAGCTGGTAGCTTCAGAGAATTCAAAGAGGATAAATTATTTATCGGGGCCCTCTGGGACTCCATGGGGGTTAGCACATATGCTCCTCCTTAGGGTCCTGATGTGGATAATCACATTAGCAAGGGAGCAAATGCCCAGATCAAAATACTGAACCCAGCAGGGTTAAGCCTAAGAACACAAACACTCTGACATGAAAGCCATTTCTGTCTCCCCTAGGAGAGTGCCAAACCAGAAACAAAGCATGGGTCCTGCAGTCAAGAATGTGGGTGGGGAGACTTGGGGGGCACTTGATGGAACACAACAGTGAATGGAATTAAAAGAACACATCACAGAGAAGAGAAAATCAGGAGAGGCCATGGAGCCTGTGAAGACACTGAGGATTCAGAACAAATGTGAATGCATATGAGTAGGGACCATGCACAACTGAAAAAAAAACATACTACAATGTTGGGTGAGGGGTGATTCCTTTCCCATTGTTCAAATATTCAAAGGGCTCTCTTGAGCCACAGGAAAAGACACGGTTTTGAAAGTCTGTTTTTAAACAGAAATGCAACGAAGAATTTTTCTCTCTGGAAAAAAAAAAATTGCCTGTGCAGGTTTGAACTCCAGGCACACAACACTTCCTGGTCTAGAAAGTGTTCCTAGTCTCAAGTGTTCCTGGAGACCTAGAGATGTTGGGGCAGGTCAATAGCCCCATGTCCCAGGGCCAGCTGGTCTCCAACGCTGCATCTTTTTGTGTGGAGCCCACCTGTCTGCTCCTCGGAGGTCTAAGTGTGTACATCCCCGGGGGTGGGGGCAGCCACCAGGTGACTCCTGCCCGCCTCACCTCTCCTGGCCTCTCCCTGCCAGATACCTACCAGCCTCGTTTTGATTGGAGGGTGCATGCAAACTCCAGTGGTCTCTTCCTTCATGGGGAGAGAGAGTGGAGGAGAACAGCGAGAGTGGGCACAGTAGGGGGCGCTGGCGGGCTCTGCCTGCTCACGAGGAGAGGAGAGAAGGGAAGGAGGAGGAGGTGGTGAGAAAAGGGGAGGAGGAAGAGGAGATAAGGGAGGGAAAGGAAAGAAAGATAGCACAGTGCAAGACAGATCTGTAAACACCGGGCTGCTCTCAGGTCAACCTCACCCACAGTCTACACCCAGATCCAGACCAAGAAACAAAGTCTCTCCCACCTCCCTCTACTCTTGGCCTTCACTCCTCTTGGTTCTCTCTCCACAATCTGATTCAAGGCTTTTGGGAGAAACCTGGAGAAAACCACTCCTGGGCTGGCAGGTAGGGGACTCCCTTTCCAACTGCACAGGTCTGGCGTGCTTTGAGGGGCGAGAAGCGTGGGTCCAGGCCAAGCCAGAAGAGAGCCATGACGTGCATGAATGACAGCTACAGGGGCAGTATGAGGAGTGCTAGCCTTCCATGCCTCATTTCCTCCTGCCCACTGCTAAAACAGAACCTACATCCAGGTGTAGCATGAGCAGCGGTGCTACAGAGCACTTCAGGAAAGACCTTTTAGAACACAAGGTTAGGGTTTAATCTGCCAAGGCTCTATGATGTCCATGTGCTGAAAACACCAGCCCTGTTCCCTTCCCCAACCTTCATGGCCCAGGCCTTGGAGTCTTGCACTGGCACTGGGTTATGTCCCGGACTGGCTGGAAGATACTCAGCATTGGGCAAAAAATGCCAGTTGCCCATCACAGCCCTCAATAGTGCCATGCATCAGGCAGGGGCTAATGGCTGGTAAGTGTGATGATGAGGATGGCAGAGAGAGAATGTTCTGATGTTAGTGATGGGGCCACCGACAGGGTTAGTCTGAGTTTTAGAGAGGGGTGATTCACTGCAGACAGTAAACACATGCTTGAGTTCCAGAGGGTCCCCTTCATGAGTTGGCATCATCTTACCCCAATGAATAAAAAGCAGAGCCTCTGGGTAGGTTTCACTGAAAAATGATCTAGAAAATTGCAGGCTCTCTTCCCTCTCCAAGTTGATATCCATCTTCTTTATGATTGTGAAGTCTGGGACACTATCCAAGGGGTTTTGACAACCACTATCTCACAATGGCCTTCTCAAGGGCTTAATTTCACCATGCAAATTCAGACACAGCATTTTCAAAATTGCAAAGCCTAAGGCCAAGGTTCTAGACACTCCAACCCCACTCCAGTGATTTCTATTTCTAAATCCATCTTTCAGAAATATATGAGTTCAAATTAGCTATGTTTTACCAGCCTGCTGCCATCTCTCTGCTCCAAACTAACTCCCTTCCTCTCCCTCTCTTTATCTCTGTCTCTCTCTGTCTCTCTGTCTCTGTCTCTGTCTCTCTCTCTCTGTCTCTCTCTCTGTCTCTCTCTCTGTCTCTCTCTCTCTCTCTCTCTCTTTTTCCCCTCCTCTCCTTTTTGGGTCACATACATTGATGATCAGGGGTTACTCCTGACTTTGCACTCCAGCATTACTCCAGACACTTCTTGGGAGACAACATGGGATGCCCTCCCCGCAGAAGGAAAGGGAAACAGGTATCCACTAGGAGGAATGTGCAGAGGGTACCAGGGATTAAGTAAGGAAAGGACTTGAGACCCTTGGTAGGGTGGCCCCAGAGCAGAATGGCAGTAGGGTGTGCCCATAAAATGGAGTTTTTTCTCCCTCAGAAAACAGTGATTGCAAAGCCAAGGAACATAGAAGGCAGGGGTGAGAGTGACCAGAGTCACCTGGCAAGGACAGTAAGCTGCAGTGCAGGAGTGGGGAATGAGTATTAAGGGTCACTATGGGAAGTGGAACTGCCTTCCAATGACGCCCCCTTTTAACACACATTGGTGCCAGAATGCCTCTTCTCAGGCTCTCTTCAGACCCCAGGGAGATGGGGTGTGCCTCCCTTCCCTGCTTGCTACATCTTCACTACATCTTCCATCTTGAATGGGCTTCAAGGTCTGGGAAGGATCCATAGCAGGCTCTACAAGGCTCGCCTGAGTTCCAGAATGAAATGGGGGAGATTGAGGAGAAATAATCTGGGGGACATGTGCATTAGAGAGGCTAGGGGATGTTTCTTTTAGGTGTGTGTACATTTCTTTTAGAAGAGTGTGTGTGTGTGTGTGTGTGTGCACCACCCAGCGATGGTAGGGGTTATTCTTGGCTCTGCACACAGAAATCACTTCTGGTGAGATGCCAAGTATCAAACCCAGGTTGGTCGTGGATGGATGGGAGGGATGTGAGAGGGACACAGTAGCATAAAGAGAATATGGGAGCACCTGTGGGGTTGCTTCATCTTCTCAAAGAGGCCTGTTCAGACTAGGCCAGCGGTTTGTTCTTGCTGGTTAGAACCCGGCTGCTTGGAAAACTGTTCCACCCCTTTGACTCGGTCACATGGGCCAGGAGTTGTAAAGGTAAAAGCTACTCCTAAAGTGCTTTGTGGGGGGGGGGGTCGGAGAGATAGCATGGAGGTAAGGTGTTTGCTTTTCATGCAGAAGGTTGATGGTTCGAATCCTGGCACCCTATATGGTCCCCTGAGCCTGCCAGGAGCAATTTCTGAGCATAGAGCCAAGAGTAACCCCTGAGTGCTGCCAGTTGTGACCCCCCCACCAAATAAATAAAGTGCTTTGTGGGGATTTGTAGAAGGAGGCCAGAATATCTGTACCCCTCCTACCCTTCTGTCCTCTCAACACTCTCCTGAGACACCAAGCAATAAATACAGCATTAAGAGTCTCATTAGTTCAGGTCCTCAGCTGTCCTTGGAGACACAAGTACGAAGCCCTCAGTCACCCCAACACTGAGGACTCCCACTCATGCGAGGGAAGAGGGAATCAGACCCAGGGAGAGATGGCTGCCTGGGTGCTTCTCTATGCCCCTCTGGTGCCCAGGTGATTCTGAAATGGTTAAGGGGAAAGGCAATAGTGACCAGGATGGTGCCCTCCTCCTGAACTTTTGCCTCAGGTGCATACAAGTCAGAGAAGTGGGTTTCATCCGGAGAAGAGGGATTCACCACGAACTCAGCAATGACGTGTGTCACCTGAGGACTGAACCAGACATAGTCACCAAGCAGCACTGGGTGTGATTTCCTGGCCTTCAAAATAACTAGTGAAGTTTACTTGAAGTTGAGAAGTGAAGAACTGGGATGGTCCATGGAGCAGAGAGTTGCTCACTGTCAGCTTTCATCCAAGCTGGTCACACTGTGCAATGCAGAGAGTGAGCCTTGTGTCAGGGCATGCAGGAATGGGGCCTCCCTAAAGCCTGGATAGGATTTGCCTCACATGTCCCCTCTTCAAATTGTATGTTCCTCCAGTTCGTGGCTCACAGGCTTCACCCAGAACTTCACTGACCTCTGGGGTGAGTCCCCTGATATTCTTCTAACCTTGCTCTGTCCATCCATTCCTCAGCTGTGCCCAAGGCCTGGTGCAAAGGAAGCTTTTAGGATGTGTTTTGACTTGGATCACATTTTGATTCAAAATCTGTGGGCAATGATTTATGCTATCTAACACAGGGTATTACATATAACAAAGTTGGTGTCATCTAATAATATGAATAATTCCTTACTCATATGGATGTTTTATAGTCTAAACTTTGGGACTTATTCTGCTTGATTTCTTTCTGTCCCTCTCTCTGCTGTTCTCCATATGTTTCTCTTCACTGTCTTCCCACTCTTAGGACAGAGTTTAATGCCAACTTATTTGACCAATGGTGGGGCAATGGCCATCCAAGGCTGTTCAGGAGAGCAGAGGTGGGAGCACATCTGGCCTGCATATTGTCTGACTCCTTAGCGCTGTAGCCTAAAGGAACTCTCACTGGTGAGGGGGTCTCTTAGGGGATGCAAAGGATGGAGGACGGTGGGAAGCAGGAGGGGCCTGAAAGTCAGGCTGTGGCCTGTGGTGCAGATTACAGGCCAAAGACCATGGTAGAAAGCTATACAATAAAATGCATCCCATGGAAGGGTAATGTGGGTGCAGCCCAGGCAGGAAGAAGCCGAGACTCAAGCACCAAGGAGGCCCCAGCACCCAAAGAGCAGCAGCAAGAAGGGGTAAGGCCCTGTAGATGCCTGCTAAGGAAAGGGACCAGTGTCTCCCTCCAGGAGAGTAGTAGAGGGAGCTCAGAGGTCTGCATATAGGAGAACACACGCCCCTTGGCCGCTGGGTTACAAGTATACTGAGAGGAGGAGGCCCATCTCGGTCTATAGATCCCACTGCTGAGCTGTCTCTCAGGCCTGTGGGTATCTGGAGTTAGAAAATGGGAGTTTTACCAGAGGAGTAGCTTCCGTGAAATCCATCAGGAGATCGCCGGGCTCCAAGGTAAAGGCACCTCCTTGGTCAGAGGGGCTCTGTGAAGGCAGACAAACACAGGGGTTATAGGTGACATGACCCAGAGCTATGCTGCAACAGAGCATCCCAGTTCCATCCCTCTCTCCTTTCCTAACCCAGGATATTCTGATTTCCCCACCTTCCAGCATTTATGTATTTATTTAGGTGGAGCTCTCCATTTCTCCTGGAAATCTTCGTGGGTTCCCTTTTTGAAAAACTGTTGCTGGGGGCCAGAGTGATAGCACAGTGGGCAGAGCGTTTGTCTTGTATGTGGCTGATCCTTGCATGGGTTCAATCCCTGGCATATGTTCCCTTGAGCCTGTCAGGAGTCATTTCTGAGCACTGAGCCAGGAGTAACCCCTGAGCACTTCCAGGTGTGGACCCAAAACAAAACAATGCCAAAAAATGCTACAAAGAATTTGTCTTAAGACAAGTACTCCTTGAGTACTTGAGTACTCCTTGAGGGGACTAGATGGGGCAGGAATACCTCAGCATCAATAGTCTTTTTGATAAATGGAAAACAAACACTCCATGTGGGATCCAGACAGTTCAGATCTCAAGTTTGTTAAAATCATTAGCACAAAGATGCTTTTGAGACCAGGAAGACAGTACAATGATTAGGCACATGCCTAGTGGGCATTAAACCTGTGTTCAGCTGGTATCACATGGTCCCAAGCATGGCTCGTTATGGCTCTGGAGGACCCTAAGTCCTGCTGGGATGGTCCAGATATCCACAGGCCCTAGGCAGCAAAGCATCCTTGAGTCCTGGCATTGAATCCAACTCGTGTATAAAACTCACTAGTGGAATATACTTTATTTAGGCACACATAGCTGCAGTTAAAATGCTTGTGTTAAGGTCCCAGTATATGCCCATAAGCAGGGATGGGGACAAGAAATTTCAAGGAGAGTCCAGGATTTGACTCAGAACCATAAGAAGAGGAGGGAATGTGGGGCACTAGGTTGTGAACAAGGAAAGACATCATTTTTTAAATGTCAGGTTTCTCTTAGGATCTGAACAAGGAGGGATGCCATTTTGTAAGAGCCATATGGTATAAGCCACATGCTAGGTTTCCTTAAGCCTATTTCCTTTCACACCGCCCCAAGCGATCTGGCCATACCATACCATACAGTACAAAGGTACCCCTAGACAACAGTCAATCATTTTAAAGATCATCAACACGCTATAAACCCTCTATATCTGCTCCCTATATAATCTAATTCATGGCCTTGAGTGGGCTTATCTCCTTCTAGAGACAACCCTGACTGGTCACTAGGAGATATTGATAGAAGGATTAAAGTTTTGGTCAGCTTAAAAAAAAATTACTGGTGGTATATGCATTCAGAAACATAGACACACACACACACACAAACACACACACACAGAGTCTTCTGTTGAGAGACCATAATGAGTGATTCATGGGCCTTCTAAGAGCCCCCAAAGAAGATGATCTTAACTGGGAAAGGAGGCCCCTCTGAAAACAGGGAGGGGAGGGCCACATCTGGCTATGCTTAGGGATCACTCCTGGCTCTGAGCTCAGGGAAGCATATGTGATGCCAGAGTCCAACGCATGCCAATTCCTGTACTATTTATAAGGCTCCTGATATCAGGTTCTTTGTGGGTAAACTATTTGTCTTGTCCTAGAGACAAGCACGGAATCTTTGTGTTATCCACTGACACAGGGCCTGAGCGGCTGAATGGCCACTAGAGGGAGCCCTGAGGCCTCAGGTGGGGTGCTGCTTGCCTTCCCCCCCAGGAAGCCTTTGCTCTGGCATCTGTGGGATCTGTGGGCCCTAGGTGTGTATATGTGTGTCCGTGTGTAAGTGAGTATGTATGTGTCTATATTCTCTGAGTGTACTGTGAATATATGTGTAAATATGTATTTGTGTGTATGTGTGTATACATGAGCATGTATGCATGTTTGTATGTGTGTATCTATGTCTCTGAGTGCATGCATGTGGGTATATGTAAACATGTGTGTATTTTATGTGTGTATATGTGAAGACTGCATGGGTGTATCTGCATATGAGTGTATTTGTATTTCAGTCTGGCTGTCACCCTGATGCGGGTTGATGTCCTGTGTCACACATGGCATAGTATTGGGCCAGGATCTCCCCACACAGCCGAGCAGGACTGACTCCAGCACCAAGAGTTACTCGAAGGGAAGCTGGAGCCTCGGAAAAGACCAGACCCACGGAGGGGTCCAGCCAGGCACTTGCTGAGGGTTTCCTGCAGCCACTCAGGAAGGGATCTGGAGAAAGATGAATAGGGCTCAGGCTTCACGTGGCCTGGATGTGCTGGTGTCGAGGCCTCTAGAAATGGATATCAGCAGTGAAGCAGTAACCTCAGACCTCAGCGGACTCAGGTTTCAGCCCCCAAGGAACCCGCTACCCATGGACTGGGCGGAAGAGCTGGAGCTTATTCCTATCTTATATATTTTTTTGTTTGTTTCTTTTGTTTTGTTTTTGTTTTTGGGTCACATACGGTGGCACTCAGAGGTTACTCCTGGCTTTATGCTCAGAAGTCACTCCTGGCAGGCTTGGGGGACCATATGGGAGTCTGGAATTCCAATCACCGACCTTCTGCATGCAAGGCAAATGCCTTTCCTCCATGCTCTCTCTCCTGGCCCCCTATCTTATATTTTTTTTATAATTTTTATTGAGATCAATGTGAATTACAAGTCTTGCACAGCTTTCACAGTTGTATTTCAGGCATATAGTGACATTAGTCATATAGTGAATTAGGGTGATTCCCACCACCAATGTTGACCTTCCTCTGCCCCTGTTCCCAGCATGCATCCTAGACCTCCCCCCCTCAGCCCCCTGGACTGCTAGTATAACAGGTCCATTTTGTGTATGGCTTGTTGTAGTTTGGGTCTCTTGATTCTATTGTTGTTAACTATGGTTTGAGTATTTAGGTTTGACCATTTTGTATTTCCACTCAATGCTACTGAGACCGCTTGGCCTCTGGGTCCCATCCACCTTTTTTTCCCCTCAGTTTGTAGGAAGACATAGAAATATGAGGCAGAACAAGATGATTTATGTTCTATGGTTGTTAAAAAAAAAAGGTGAGGGCAGTGGGAGCCCCTATCTAGATGCTACTGTTTTATATTATTTTTGAAGTGGGGGCTTTGGGCTACGCTTGACAGTTCTTGGAGGGAGGCTACTCCTGATTCTATGGGATACTAGGGATTAACCAGGTCAAAAGCATACAAGTAAGTGCCTTACTACCCTGTCCTCTCTCTCCAACTCTACTTCCATTATTTAGGAGGAAAATGAGGCTCATGAAAACCAGTCCTGTGGGGGTAAAGGTTTTGTGTGTCTCAAAGGAGCCAGGAGCAGCTGCTTGAGTCTCAAGGTCCTACCTTTAGATCTTGGTCCCCCCATCCCCCACCATTCTTCAGTGGGGTATGTGACAGCTCCTCAGAAAGCATGTAGCTCCTGCAGCTAAAAAGTGACCATGTGAGGGTGGTCAAAGAAAAGCTAGAAAACATGGCCTGAGAGATAGTGCCTGATATGTCACCAACCCTGGTCCAATCCCCATCATTGTGTACAGTTCTCCCAGCATTACCAGGAGTGAATCCTGAGCAGAGTCAGGAGAAAGCCCTGAGTATGGCTCTGTGGTCCAAAACCAAAAGAAAAAAAGAGAAAAAAGAAAAGCAAGCATCGTGTGCAAGTCTCTGTCATGGCACCTTGAACATCTATGTCAAATCCTGAAATTTCAAACAAGTGATCAATTTTATCTTCTTATTTGGGGGGGGGGGCGCGGAGACATGCACAGCAGTGCTAAGGGCTTACTCTTGGTTCTGCACTCAGGAATCACTACTGGCATTGCTTGGGGGACCTTATGAGGTACAGCATGTCAGCTGCATGCAAAAGCAAATGCTCTACCCATTGACCTATCTCTCTGGTCCCCATCTACAGTTTATTTCTAACTTTTAAAATTTAACAGACTATTCAACATAATGAACAAGAAGGGAAACTTGGGATTTTACTCTTCCACATTTTCCAGTCCCAGGTTTGATCTCTGGTATCCCAGAAGGTCTCTAGATCCCCATTAGGTGTGATCCCCATGTTCTTCTGGGTGTGGCCCTCAAACAAATTTTCCATTGGGTGGGGAGGGAAACTTCTTTCTTTCTCACCTTTTTCTGGGGGAGAGAAGTATAGGCCATACCAAGTGGTGCTCATGGAAACATATGTGGAATTGAAAGAGGGTCAGCTGAATACAAGGTAAGTGCTTTAACTAATGTACTATCTCCCAGCCCTGTCACTTTCTTTCTTTACAGTGAAAGAGCAGGTTGGAAAGCTATTCCAAAATCAAAACTGCCATCCTTAATCAGTCTCTCTGCCTCAGATCAATCTTAAAAGCTTTATTCTAAAGCACAGGATACATGATTATCTTTCCTATAATATCCCACAAATAGTCATCTTTCAGGGAAAGATTATATAATGACAACAACCACAACAAACATGTCTTGGAGGTTGCTATAGTTTGACAAGTGCACAGAGTTGGTTCTGCAAGCTACGATGTGCATGACAATATCTCATAGGGTTTCCATGCAGTCTCTCCTCCAGGCTTTGTTCCATACCTTGACCCCTGGGGACAGCTGGCTCTTGCCTTCTGAGTTCTGAGGTGAGCTGACCCGGTGGCCCTGGGGGGATGCCAGTGGAGCTGAGACTGGGGTGGTGGCAGCGGTGGTGGTGATGGTAGTGGTAGTGGTTGGTACTCCAACTGCTTCGGCCAGGTCTGGAGGGAGGTCGTCTTCATCACTGCGGTTACTAAAAGCACATGAAGCTCTGCTCATTACAATAAGAAACAGACTGTGGAGACCAAAGGAAGAATGGGAAGGCCAGGTAGGGACTGGGGTGTCCCCAAACAGAACTCTACCAGATCTTTGACTCATTGAAGTTTTTGTCAAGGCAAAACTGGGGCTGAGTTTTTCTGTCACTTGTCAAGGTGTTAAAAATATCATATGTAAAAATATACACCATAGTTATAATTTCATCCTTTTGTACATGCCAGATTCCATATCATTCAATAATTATAATGCATTGTAACCAACCATAACCAGTATGTATGACTAATTTTTTTATAGTTTCATTGATTCATACCCACTGGCTATTGGCCACTCCCCTCTCCCCCCAGCCCCCAGCTCTTTTTTTGTTTGTTTGTTTGTTTGTTTTTGGGTCACACCCGGCAGTGCTAAGGGGTTACTCTGGACTCTAGGCTCAGAAATCGCTCCTGGCAGGCTCAGGGTACCTTAAGGGATGCCGGGATTTGAACCACAGACTTTCTGCATGAGAGGCAAACGCCTTACCTCCATGCTATCTCTCCGGCCCCATCTCCCCAGATCTTAATAAAATTTATTCTTTCTCTGGGTGAATTTGACTATTTCCACAGTTATATCTCCAGCCCAGTACTCTACTCTCCCCAAATAGTTGTGCACCCTCAAAGTTTTCTCAACACCCAAATCCACATAAGTGCAAAGTCTACTTAAGCTCAACATCTGGAGCTCCACTACCAGGTTCTGACACATCCAATCTTCCTTATTAAGAAATGTTATTTTGGGGGCCAGAGAGATAGCATAGAGGTAGGGCATTTGCTTTGCATGCAGAAGGACGGTGGTTCGAATCCCAGTGTCCCATATGGTCCCCTGAGCCTGCCAGGAGCAATTTCTGAGCATATAAATTTTCAATGCATTTTTAATTAAAGCAATACTAGTTTATAGGCTGTGCTTATATATTTTGGGAGTATAATGTCCAGCATCTCATATAAGTGGAACCATTCACTATATGTTTTTTACCTTATTTTACTTAACAATAATGTTTTTATCCACCTTAATGGATATGCCAAACTTTTATTTCTTTTTATGGTTGCGAAGTGTTCCTTTATATGGAAAACTATATTTTACCCATTTATCAGTTTATGGGTACTTGGCTACTGCGAATATTGCTGGCTATTGAGAATGTGAATGAACAGATAGCATTTATGTTCCCACATTCAATTCTTTTGGATAGGAATTCCACCATTTGCTGAGTTGCATTGATTGTTCTATTTTGAACTTTTTGCAGAATTGTCAAGCCAAGTGATATCATTTTATTTGACATCCCTTAAGAGGTAAACGCAACTCTTGGGAAGTCATTGCTTGGAGTGAAAGGAATTTGGGCCTCTTTTGGTTTCTTTGGGGTTTGAAAGCAACAATTAAGTTGGGATTGTAGGGGAAGGATTAGGCCCATTTTTTGGGATCAAAGGGTTTTGGCCTTATCTCTGATGAGATAAGATAAGTCAGGTAGAAAGGTACAAAAAATGGGAAATCACCACTAGGGAGAAGGGAGAAATGGTGTATGTTTGGGGGCATTCTCTGCTTGTCCCAGACCTCAGATTTGTAGGAAAGGGTTGACTTCCTAAAAGGAATGCTAAGAGTTAAGGTACTTCTAATCTAGAATTTCTAAAACAGATGGGAACAGTACCATCAATTCCCTATTCTTACTCCAGTGTTTTCTAAAGCTTAAGGAAACTAAAACAAGTTTTGATCAATATAGTATCAACCTAATTAACTTAATTAAACTACTATCTCCTAATATCAATCATCTTGTTTGCATGTGCCATGAAAGGGTAAGTCAGGGATAATCCCGCATCTGTAGGTTGCTCAAACCCTGCACATGTCAAGGAACCAAGGTCCAGGGCCTGCTTCTTAAGAAACCTTTGGGTCCTGAAATATCCTGCCTATTAAGAGAGCTTTTGTAGATCTGTGACCCTGGACCATGCCAGATAGTCGATGCCACCAGTGCAATTGATGGTGAATGCCTAGGGCTTTGGCCCATGTCATACTTGTTTGAGGGCCTGGAGACTGAGTAGCTACTGACAGCCATTTGAGTGGCCCAGGTTGATATGATGAACCCTGGGCTCCCAGGTTCAGGCAGGTGTTTCCCTGGTTGGTAACATTTTGCACATGTAAACACTTTGTATTAAAAAAAAATGAATTGAAGCCTACAGGTTTTTTAGGAGAGGAAGGACACTGTCAGGTTGTGCATGGTTTTTGCTTTTTTTTTGGGGGGGGGGGTAAGGGTAGGGAAGACACTATACTTGGTAATTCTTAGAGAACCATGTGGTATTGGAAATTGAAACTCAAGCTCTACATGCAAAGCATGTAGTCCAGTCCTTGTATCATGTCTGTGCCTTTTCCTTTTGCCTCTTACCAGAATACTCTATGACCAGGACTATCATAGCTTTTCCCAAATCTGTGAGTCAGAATCAGCAAACCAGAAGGTGGTCTTGGGAAAACCCTCACACATTCCCCCCACCCCACTTCCCACACACCCCTTCCATGTGGAATTTCTGGAACCATGTGGGCACAAGGGTTATTTTAAAAGTTTAGGACTGAGTTGAAGAGCTGGTCCTAAAATCCTTAAAGATCCATGACTGGTGGGCACCATTGTGGCCCATGCAGTATCCCTCCCCAAGACTGTGGCCTCCAGGGAAATTACTAGCCCTGAGCCAAAGAAGAGGCCCCTGTGGGATTTTAGATTACTCTGAAAAGAATATCTCAAAAAAGGATTTAGGAATAATAAGGGTCTGAGTGAAGTTTGACTATATAAGTAGCAAAATTAATAAGACACCACAAATTTAGAGCCACAGTGATGAGTAAGTCAGATCAATTTCATGTTTGATTTTCTCAACAACCCTGGAACATGAACTCCACATTTAGAGAAGAAAATAATATTCAGTGGCTATTAAATTACTTACTTGAGGTCACACAGCTAATTAGGTGGAAGAATAAGGTTAAAATTTCTTTTGGCCTCATTAAAAAGTGACATTACAGCCTTAAGAGGGGTCTTTTGGGGGACTGAAGCCTCAGTAGTGCTCAGGGCATATTCCTGGCTCTGTGCTGAAGGATCACTTGTAGTGGCATTTAGGGGACCATATATGGGACTGGAAAGATAACCTGGGTCAGTTGCATATAAGTGCTTAACTGTATACTATCTCTCTGGTCCTTACACTAAGGGCACCAGGTTCTTTTTGTTTTTCGTTTTTGTTTTTTTCTGTTTTTGGGCCACACCCAGTGGTGCTCAGGGGTTACTCCTGGCTATCTGTTCAGAAATAGCTCCTGGCAGGCACAGGGGACCATATGGGTCACAGGGATTTCAACTAACCACCTTAGGTCCTGGGTCGGCTGTTTGCAAGGCAAATGCCATTGTGCTATCTCTCCGGTCCCAGGGAACCAGGATTTAAGGTCAGGACCTCATACTTGTCACTGGTGTTTCCTAAGTCATTGATTGGGGGCTGTTTCCTTGGGATCTTTAACAGCAGGGCCAACGGGATGACCTCTATATGTGGAGGTGGCACTGGGGATATTGAACTCATAACCTCATGCTTTTCATGCAAGCCCTAATGTCACTGAACCATCTTTCATGTATGAAATGATTTCTTTTCTAACAATACAGATACACAAAGAAATGTGTATAGTATTAACAGATGGCAATGTGGGATTTATCTTTAGTGGTGTGATTCTAAGAGACTGGTTTCCTTTTGGGCTTTTCTGTCTTTCTTGTATCTTTTTAGACCTTTACCCCATGTTTAAACAGATGTATTTCTGGGGGGAAATTAAGGAAATGAAGTTGGTCATTTTCTAAACGTATCAGCTGGCATCCCTATGAACCAACACATCTGGCAGCTCTGCCTCTCTCTTTGATCAGCACACAGCACACCCTGTGTCCTATTTCCAGAAAAGACCATGTGGATATTTCTGTTTTTATTTTTTAAAGCAGCCACTTGAAAGCTTGTTCAGAGCACTTGAACCGTGGGATTCTCCTAGTGGAGTACCCTACAACCCAAACACACATAATTCCACCAAAGCACTAGAAACACTCTCAGAGCCCAAAGAAAGGTCTCTGTGTGCAAAAACAACCCTGCATCTCAAAAATAATCATGCAGAAGAATATTTTTTAAAGATAGCATATATGTGTATTTCCCCTCATAATTTTTTGGGTTTTTTATTGGGGGGGCACACCCAGCAGTGCTCAGGGCTTACTCTTGGCTCTGCACTCAGAAATCGCTGATGGCAGGCTCAGGGGACCATATGGGATGCCAGGGATTGAACCTGGGTCTGTGCAGGGTTGACTGCGTGCAAGGCAAACACCCTACCATAATATTTCTTGACTATGTTGATTAACTCTGTCAATATCTAGGAATGAAAAGATACATAAAGGGAGACTAATGTCAATAGTTCAAGAAGTCTTTATGGGACCAACACAAAACTAGAAAAATCCATGGGGCTATCAGATAATATAAAAGTATACAAGCAAAGCATGTGGTCCAACCCAGGTTTGATACCTGGTAAGACATAGTCCCACAAGCAGCACCAGGTAATCCTGGAGGTCCCTGAGCACCACCAAGATAGTGGAATAATCTTTGGCACATGAGTTGTAAGTGATATGGTATCATTATGCCCTTGCATTGAACCAAGTTGGCCTAGAACTGTTAGTGAGACCTTCAGGTTTCCCAAGTACCACTGGGGAGGCCCCCATTCCTCTCACCTGCTGCCACACCAAAAATTAAACAAATCAAAAACACTAGGAAAATCCCTTTAATTAAATTTGCTGTTAACTGTACATGGGGTCCATGATGCTACTCTGATTTTTGAAGCAGAATACTTTGGGACAGCATAAGAAACCCACACCTGTAAAATGAAAACTTAGAAAGCATTTCTTTCATAGGGATGTTTTGGTGAGTTGAGTAAAAATTCTTTCCTTCCAGGTCAGGGGTTAGCCATATTTTCAAGATTATACCATAGCTCAAAGGGTGATAAAGACATTTTGAGTTTCAAATTTTAAAAGAAAAAATGAGCCTTCTCGCTTTATTTTCAGAAGTTTTTCATGGCTTACTGTGTCTCTTTGAGTTTATAAAGATATCTGATTATTGAAGTCTTAATCATTTTGGCCTTTCTTGGAAATGTGGATGCTATAGTTTCCAGAAGTTTTTATAAGAGTAGTGAGGTGGGATATGTCTGTTCCTAAAACAAAACCTGTTCTCTTATCAAAGTGCCAGGCCTGAGATAGCTGTTTAAAAATCATATCTGGAATTATAGCCCCTGCCTTAGGAGTCTCAATTTGGGCAAGCCTTATACTTGACCTTTTCTCAAAAGGGCTTAGGGACTTGAGAAGAAAGGAAAGAAAACCAATTTATCCTAGAGGCAGGACTTTTTTTTTTTTTTCGGGGAGGGGGCACACCCAGCATTGCTCAGGAATCACTCTGGTGGCCTCTGGGGATGATATGGGATGCCAGAGATTGAACCGAAGTGTACTGCTTGCAAGGCTAGCACTCTAATCTCTGTGCTATTGCTCCCGCCCAGGGAGAGAAAGAACTCTTGTGGCTTTACCCATATCATCTCATGTTAGCTCCCATAAAGTCCTTAGAGGTAAGTCTAATTGACACCCATTTAACAGGTGAACAAACAGAAAATATCACTGAGTAATTTCCCCTGGAATTCATAGCTACAAATCAGCTACAGCTTTAACAGAACCTCTTTAACACATTCTGTTGGATGTACATGACTCTGTGATAATTCATATACGAGGTACCTGGTGCCACCATCAAGTCCCAAATGTGGGGGTAGCTACTGTAATGAACATGTTGAAGCCAGTGTATATCACTGGTGGTTTACACTTGGATGTGGCTTAATTAACATAAATTGCAGTGCCAGTGTCAGTATTAAAAAGACTATCTTAACTACTCGTCATCCTTCTTACAGGGTTTACTTGACTTGTTTTTGGACTATAATTATGAGCCATCTTGTCTTCCCCAATAATAAACTATGCATCCTCAGATGAGAATTGTCACATCATTCTGTTCTTTGTGGTGCCTACAACAGTCCTGTGTACCCAGTAGTTTCAGGAAATGTCCGTCTGGCTGAACAGAACTGGATAAGCCCTGGTAATTCCAGGACACTTAGGACTATCGCTTGGTAATTTGTTCTGGCTTTGCTGACAGAACAGGCTATTCAGAAAGATACCAGGGAGGCACCAGGCTATTCAGAAAGACACCAGGGAGGCACCTCCTGATATGATTCCCCATGGTCCCTCCTTCCTTGTAATTATGCCTCTTGTGATCCCCTCCCCTTCAGAATGGGGTGGCCCCAGTGATTTGTTTTACAGAACAGAAAAGGGAGAAAAGCCCAGATGTCATTTCTGTGATTCAATTACAAAAGACCAGGGCCTTGCCTTGTTCATGTTCTCTGGCTCTCCTTGTGTGTGTTCACTGATAATGAAAGCTGGAGCAAAGCCTGGAACCAGAGAACAATCCTTGGCCAAACTTCTAGCAAGGAACTGAGGCTGTCAGTTCTACAGCCCTAGAGGAACTGGATCCTGATACCAACCACATGAATGAAGCCTCAGATGAGAGACCACAGCCTTGGACAATCTCTTGAATGCAGCCTGTGTGAGTTTCTGACACATGATACCTGTCTGGATTCTCAATCCTCAGACTCTGAGCTAATAAATGTGTAATATTCCAAGCCACCAAGATCTGTAGCTTATGCATAGCCATCAGCAAAGTACTAATGCCTACTATATCATGTTTTAAGGAAGAAAGATCTGGTACTGCTTTGACTTTGACTGGAGAGAAACTCTTAATTGGGAGATGACTTTTGGGGAATAACAAAAGGGCACAGATAACAAATAATTAACGTCATTTTTGTTGTCATCATTAAAACATGTGCAATACAGAACTCACAAACTGTACTGTCTTGTTAACTTCCTCACTCGGGGAGGCTTGATTTCTGGCTTTTCCACTGCTGGTTGGGCTGTTTCCACATGTATAGGAATGGGACTCCTAGAGACAGGCCAAAACACAGAAGAATACAAACATACACAAATATTATGGTCTTATTTTTGGCACAAGGACATCTTTCTTTGTTAATTTATATTAATAGTCATGATACACTTTTATTTCTTCACCCTACTTTATTAAATATAATTTTCAAATATACTACAGAAAATCTTAAGACACAAAAACAAATTATATGGAAAAATATAGCAGAGAAATGGAATATAATTGGGATTGATAGACAGCTTTCTTGCCAAACTTCCCAAATAGTAGAGTTTGTTCATGAATGAGGAAAAAGTTTGAAAGACTCACCCCCAGTCATTTGGTAGTTAACAGTAAAATAGACAGTTTATAGATTTTTGTCTGTTTGATTTTTGTTTTTGAGCCTCACCTGGCAGAGCTCAGGGGACTATATGGGATGTCGAGGACTGAACCTGGGTCGGCTGCATGCAAGGCAAATGCCCTACCCGCTATGCTATCGCTCTTGCCCAGTTTATAGATTTTGGAATAAAAGAAAAGAAAAGAATAGAAAAGAGAAACACGGAGTATTTAAAGTAAAAGAAGCAGCATTGAAGATCTTAAAGGTTGGCACTGAAACGTTTTAATTATCTAGACCAAGATAATTAAAAAAATTAAGTTCCTGCTTATATTTTTTCAAGATAATATGCCAGAAAATGAATAAATCCAGTAAAAACAGCACACTGTTTTGTGCTGCTCATTTTTTAATTTGTTTTTTTGTTACAAAAATGGACTCCAGGGCCTTTTATATGTGAACTATTTGCTCTACCATGAAGCAGAATCCTTGTTCACAACAGTAACTTTATTTTTTAATTTTTGTAATACCTATTGTACTACTGCTTCGACCCTTCACAGCAGTGATTACAAACAGTTTTCATGACTTTTGGTAGGAAGCACTCTTACTTTCAATTTGAAAATACATATTTGGGGGTCAGAGAGATAGCATGAAGGTAGGGCGTTTGCCTTGCATGCAGAAGGTCGATGGTTTGAATCCCGGCACCCCCTATGGTCCCCTGAGCCTGCCAGGAGCAATTTCTGAGCATAGAGTGAGGAGTAACCCCTGAGCACTGCCAGGTGTGACCCCCCCCCAGAAAAAGAAGAAAATTACATATTTGGGGCAAGGTAGTAATTCAGCCAAGCATATCTGCCTTGCATGTGTAAGGCTCTGGGTTTAATTCCTGGTATCGCACACACAAAAGAAAAAAAATCAGAAATTATTTTATAGGACCAAAGGACATCATAAATGGCAGAGGTATGTCAGAGTGATAATACAGTGCCTTACATGCTGCTGACCAGAGTTCGACCCTAAGTCCCTCGTACAGTCCTTTGAGCAGAGCCAGTAGTAAAACAAAACAAAACAAAAAATCCTGCTAGAGGACTTGAACAAGAAACATCTGATAAATGAATAAACATTTCTAGTCTCCCATTTTCTCTTTTATTTATAGCCTCACAAGGTCAGAGGTATGTGGTCAAAACCTGAGGTGTTTATTGAATAATATTTGAAGGAGCAAATAAAGAATTTCAGTCAACTCCCTCAAGCTTCTGATTTCCTCAAGCTGGTAGGCCAGAGATAACTGAAAAGTCCCAGAAAGAATTCTTTTTTTTTTTTTTTTGGTTTTTGGGCCACACCCAGCGGTGCTCAGGGGTTACTCCTGGCTGTCTGCTCAGAAATAGCTCCTGGCAGGCACGGGGGACCATATGGGACACCGGGATTCGAACCAACCACCTTTGGTCTTGGATCGGCTGCTTGCAAGGCAAACGCCGCTGTGCTATCTCTCTGGGCCCAGAAAGAATTCTTAATTTGTGGTAAAGTGCACAAAGTTGTTGAATGGAATGACTGGTATCTGAAAAGCCTCAGGGAAAAATTTACACAGAATCAGATGAAGGGAAGATTTCCAAGGTGGGAAAGCAGGCCCCAAACAAGGTGCTGGACATGTGGACAGGTGAGAAACCAGGAGGAAGTCCAGGGAATTACCACTAGGGAAAGTAGTAGTCATGAGAGACCTTGTTCTAAGTTTATGCGGAGGCAGTAAAAGAGAGATGGTGAGAGTCCCAGCTGAACCAGGACTTTTAGAGAAGAGGATGGAAGTAGAATATAACAAGAAAACCATGCGGGCCGGAGAGATAGCATGGAGATAAGGCGTTTGCCTTGCATGCAGAAGGACAGTGGTTCAAATCCTGGCATCCCATATGGTCCCCCAAAATTGCCAGGAGGGATTTCTGAGTGTATAGCCAGGAATAACTCCTGAGTGCTGCCGGGTGTGTGTGACCCAAAAGCCAAAAACCAAACAAAAACAAAAACAATTTGGCAGAATTTGATAACCCATTAGATGAAGGAGGAAGGTGAGAGATGCCCAAGGCCAAGGAATTCTGAGTCAGTTCTGGACTGAAAGCGGGTGGTAGTGGCAGGGGGTGGAAATGAATTAGGGTTTTGTAAATCTCAGAAAGCAAGTGTGTCTGTGTCTCTGGAGGAAGGTTAATTAATATAAAGAACACAGATTATGAGCTATAAGGTAACATAGAGAAATGTTTGCTTTATTTTTAACATCCAGTATAAGAATAATCTGAGGCAGAGCTTCCTGGATCATCAGGAAGGCTTGTTGAAATTCTTATTTCTATTTTATTTGCCTCCTATCTCCCCCAAGGATTAAAATGATTTGGAATAAGATCCATCAGTTCATAGTATTTTAATTAGTTAATTAATTTTAGCTATTGTTAATTAATCTGTGCTATTGTTTAGGTCCCTATTTTTTTTTGGTGGTTAATTCTTTTTTTATTGTAAGAATTTATTCAAGAGACAAAATTGATTAACATAATGAGGTAAACTAACATAGTGACATAACATAATATAATATAATTGATATAATAATACATGTAAGTCAAAGAAAGTTTCTGATTAAAAACACAATATTTTCCATAATGGCTTACATATCTTTCACAGTAGTACTTTAGGTACATATTAACATTGAATCAGGGGAATACCCATCACCAACTATTTTAATATTTTTTGTGTGGGGGATTTTAGATGGTGCTCAAACAGCCACTTTTACAGTTACTCAGGGGACCATGCAGTCTGGAGAATCAAACTGAGGTTGGTCACATACAAGGTATGTGAAGTTATAAACTATCTCTTTGGCCTCCAGTCTGTATTTTATTTGTTTGTTTTTGTTTTGTTTGTACACCTAGTGGTACTCAGGGATTATTCTCCCCCCCCCCTAAGGGGTTATTCTTGGCTCTGCCTTCAGGAATCACTCCTGGCAGTGCTAAGGGGACTATTATGGGATGCCAGAGACCATATGGGATGTAAGCCTTACTGCTGTACTTTCTCTCCAGCCCTACCAGTTTGTATTTTTGACAAATGATGAATGCAGCTGTCTTTGGGTTAGCCTTAAAGAACTTTGTTGAAGGAGACCATCAAGGGGCTTCCATGGCTACAAGTGTTACTAACATGGGCTGAGAAGAGAAGAACTTCTGCTCTGTAACATTAGAAGAGGAAGGGTTTTTTTTTTTTTAGGGTTTTTTTTTTGATGGTTTGGGTAGTGATGGCTGGGTCTGCTGCTGTCTGGAAACTCATTGAAAGGGTCACAATAATAGGCCAAGTTAAGAAGATGATCTGGAACAGTAGCAGAGCGCCTTCTATGACTTCTCACCCACCCTAAGTGTCACATTGAATTGGTAAAAGACGGAAGGTCAGAGCTCTGTGATTGAGAAGCAAATAGAAATGATTTCCTTGTTAGCTCGGCAACAGAACAGAAAAAGTGAGAACAAGCAGAGGCTTTAAGGAAGTTGAAGCCAACCTCTCTTCCAAAGCTCACATATTCAGTGTTATTTTTTTTTCTCTCTTTCTCTTCTGATTTCATTAGCAAATGCCTTCATGAGGAATGTTTCAAGGAGAATGAGAATGTTGAAGATACAGAGTATTGTTTCCCCATTCAAACAAGAAGCAACAGACCTTACATTAGCATCCTGAAGACTGGATTTCTTATTGATATTTATAAACGTTGATTCCTCCTTTCCAACCTGTTAAAAAAAAATAGGCAGGTTTTGTCAAAACTGAATATCTTGGCATGCAAAAATGTTTTCTACTTTCCTACAAAGGATTAGAGAAATCTGAAGGTGGATCATCAAAGAGGCAGTTCATCATGTACTCCATCAATTATAAAGTTTCTCTGGTGTTTATATAAATGAACGATAAAGTTTCCTTGAGTCATTATTCCCCATCTTGGGGATTAATACTTAATCACTGAAGTGCAATCATTCTGGCATTCATTCTTTTACTGAGCACCTGCTATGTGCCAGCTCACACTTGAATAGAAAAGGGTGATGTGGGAAAAACTAATCCCATAGTTTAATCCCCCACCTCAAATTTTAGATTGAAGATAATCACCAACACTGTGCTCACAGAGCACTTGCAATTTACAAAGGAATTCAGAACCTGTCCTTTCTCTTCAATGTCAAAGCCTGGGAGGAATTATGTAATCGGATTTTTGTCCTCCTTCTGGCAAGTATCACAGATCCTGATGGCAGAGGAAGGGACACCCACCGCACCATGCAGGCCAATTGGATGCATGCCAGAGGTCAGTGGGGGATGCATCCGCCTGCAGCCCTCATGCTCGTCACAGTAGAAAACTTGGCCTCTGTTCTCCGTCTACTCAAAGCTTAACTTTCAAGGAGACTAGCTTGGAGGGCATTGCGTTATTAGCCTGCCTCACTTGCCTTCCTATATGGAATCAGTCTTATTTCTGGATTCAAGGCAGATCAAAGCCATTTAGTTTGTTTGGGGAGCATATCTGGCAGTGCACAGGGCTTTTTTTCTGACCCTACACTGAGGAATCACTCCCATTAGTGCTCAGGGGATAATATGGGGTGCTGGAAAACAAATCTAGGTCAGCTTCATGCAAGGGAAGTGTCTTATCCACTGTACTATTTCTCTAGCCCTTGAAAGCCTTTTTTTATTTTGGTTTTTGGCCACACCTGGTGATGCTCAGGGGTTATTCTTGGCTCAGAAATTTCTCCTGGCTTGGGGGAACCATATGGAACAAGGGGGGATCTGTCCTAGGCTAGCGCTTGCAAGGCAGACACCTTACCTCTAGTGCCACCACTCCGGCCCTTGAAAGTCTTTTTTAAAAGAGTCTTCAGGGAATATAATACCATGGTCCTGTTTGATTTCTTCACACTCTCACTCTGCATTGGTGCCCATCAGGAATGGATATACAAACCCCGGTTTGTATGCTTCAGTCCCTCCCTCCCTATACACATAGAGTCTTTCAAAGCATCCAGAGGCTAGAGCCTGGAGTGTAGGGTGTAGGGAATTTGCCTTGCATGCAGCTAACCCAGGTTTACTGAATATGGTCCCCCAAGCCCTATCAAGAGTAATCCCTAAGGGATCATGCCAGCCCTGATCATGATTGGGGTAGGTAGCCCAAAATCATATTTATTTATTTATTTTTAATTTATTTTATTGAAACCATGGTGATTTACTAAGTCCTTCACAGTTGGGTTTCAGATATACAAGTAATCAGGGTCGAGCCCATCACCAAAACTTCCAACACTGTTCCCCAAGTACACCCCATACCAGACCCTCTCTCCCCTATCCTGCTAGTATAACAGGCCCATTTTAAGTGTAGATTGTTGAGTCTGGGTCTCTTGATTCCATTGTTGTTGCCTTTAGTTTTGATATTTAGTTCTTTCCTTTTTTCAACACTATCAATGTACCTGAGGCCACTTGGCCCCTGGCCCCTATCCTTTCATATTTGTGTTTTTCCTCTCCCACTCAGTTTCTTTCCTTCTCTTCCACTGTACTCTGAAAACTGGGGTTTCCTCAGGCTTAGATTTATAGTCTCATGGACTAGATGTAATGTAACTATAGATGGCAAAGAGAGCTGCTTCCCCAAAGGGCTATGTGGCTATGTAGGTGAAATCTGGAAATCAGATATTTTTCCTGAAGAACTCCTCAGTCCCACAAAAGCAAACTCAACTTGTGATTGTCTCAAGGGATTCAGGAAGCAGCATTTCCAGAAGGCTTCAGGAATCATGTGAAGGGCTAAGGCTCTTCAGAATATGCTGGAAACACTGGCCTAACTGACTGATTTCTGTTTCCTCATCTCCTTCCTTGCCAGGACATTTTCTTTCTTCTCTATTTCTCTTATTATTTCTACCTTTTGCAAAGGGAAATATTTCCAATGTACTATCACTTCGTAACTGGTTCCAAAACATGGGTCCCTGGAAGATGATCCATAGTCATTGGTTACATGACAGAACTCCCAAGAATATCAATTTGGCACATTGTGAAAGAGATGTAAGCTGTATTTGCTTGGGGATCTCACAACATGACCTACTTTAAAACAATGAAAATAGAATGAAAACAAGAAGGTACAAGACTCTAGCTGATACCACTGTCTGTGCTGTTCACAGATAAAGGGAGTTAAGCCCTTCGTTCTATGGTGAATGTTTCCATCGTTATTTTCACATAATCTGGGTCAAAGAGAAAGCTCAAACTGTTTAGCTCATTTTTCACATGCAAGAGGCCTAGAATTGAACCCACTCCCTCCAAGCACTGGGAGTGACCCCCAAACCAACCAACTACAAATGATCATATCCTGACTTTATCACTCCACTTCTGTGATTGTCATTGTTCTCATTTCTACACTGTAGGAGAAAGACCTGATGTCAGGGATGTTTTATAATTGTTTCACTCAATCTCTACTATCATTTCATTCATGAGAAAATGGAAGCTCACTGAGACTAATAAGCTGAAAGTGAAGCTGCTGATGTGGGAGATCAACATTCAAACTCAGGGTCTCTAACTTCAAAACTTATGTTCCTCGTGTGCATCTCACTGTACCAAGATGAAAAAAGTTTGGGAAACCTCTAGCTTCTCAGGGTACATTTTCAAGAGACTTAAATGATACAGGCTGCTGTATTTATAATTAGACAGAATAACACATGAGATTACATAATATTTAATTTATCCTTAGTCACATAAGCATAAATATTAAACCTCACAAGGAATGGAGAACACAATTATGTACATTGCTAATAAAATCATATTTAGACTACAGCTTTTTATATAATGTTTCCAAAGGAGGAATGATTAATGGATTTTAACTTGAGTGCCAAGAGTAATCAACTAGTGGTTGCTCCTTGAAATATGCTGGAAAGAAATTATTCCATGGTGGCATTTAGAGAGTGCCATGATCCACCAGTGAATCTGTTCTGTATACAAGTGAGGGCATTTATGGAAGCTATTAAAAACCATCAAGTCTGGGGCCGAAGAGATAGCATGGAGGTAAGGCATTTGCCTTGCATGCAGAAGGTCGGTGGTTCAAATCCCAGCATCCTATATGGTTCCCTGTGCCTGGCAGGAGCGATTTCTGAGCATAGAGCCAGGAGTAACTCCTGAGTGCTGCCGGGTGTGACCCAAAAAAATCCCACAAAACATCAAGTCTGGGGGCCCGTGCGGTGGCGCTAGAGGTAAGGCGTCTGCCATGCAAGCTCTAGCCTAGGATGGACTGCAATTTGATCCACTGGCGTCCCATATGGTACTCCAAACCAGAGGAGATTTCTGAGTGCATAGCCAGGAGTAACCCCTGAGCGTCAACAGGTTTGGCCCCACCCAAAAAAAAAAAACCTCAAACAAACCATCAACTCTGATCTGCAAATCCACCCTCCTGTCCTTTCTGAGTCTCATTTCTGCTATATCAGCTGACTCCAGGATTGCTATGTTTAGAGCAAGAGCACTAGGGAGCAAGGACACTTTTCCCTCCAGTTCCTAGCTCCTCAGCATCACCTAGCCTGGTCTACATCCAGGTCGCTCTCAGCTCTAGCTTCATCACATCCAATTACTAATCATTTGAGCATTAGCCAGCTGCACAGTGTCTGGCCCCAGACTGTGTGGGGATTGTACTCTAAGTTCAGCACTGGCCACATGACCCCTCCTCCACAAGTCTGGCATCTTCAAGCTTCTACAGTTTCTTTGGGTACAGGAAGTGCTTCCTACCCACCTCTAGAAATGTCACTACTTTTAGTACCTTAGATTACTCATAGTGTGGGCTTTGAAGCACCTCAGTAATGCACAAGATGATTGCGCCCTTTCTGTGCCTTCCCCCCACACCTTTCCCTCAGTTACTAAATCTCTAGGACAAAGCCCTACACTGCAGGTATCTGAACACTCACATTTGCCAGACACTGCCTTGGAGTTCCCATGTTGCCCCTTCAATTATCTGTTAATGATTCTTGTTATTAAATTCTGTTCTCATCAAGGTGTGACTCCCATGTCCTGCAATACCCTGACTTACAGTATCTCAAGCCCTGAGATCCTCTTCCTACTGCCTGGTCTGGAAGACTCCTGTGAAGCATCGCTAGGAATGCATGTGCCACTCACCTGGGCACTAACTCGAGACGCGTTCTCCAGCTGGGCCTTCAGAATGTTGCATTTCACATGGTCAGCCACGGGGGAAGGCAGTAGTGGGGTCTGCAGTGTCTTCTCTGAGACTTTCTTTTCTTCAGCCTGTCACAAAAGTGCATGCAACTGATTGAAAAGAGAATGAAAGCAAACTTGCTTGCACAAGCCTAGCTGCAAATAACATGCAAACTTAAATGTTATCGATTCATCCTATTTTGACCAAGGACTCAAAAGCTTTGGCTCATTCCCTTGCACATTAGAGAGAGATTGATTAGGAAGTCTAATGTCAGAAGACAGGGTGGAGGGTGAAGAGAAGAGGCTTACAGGATCTTGTACCTAGAATTTAGGGTAGAATTATGACTTGAGCTTCATGCCACAGAGACTGGCACACATCACAAAGAACAAGAACAATCAGTGCTGGCAGGGATGTGGGGAAAAAGGAACTCTCATTCACTGAAAGTGGGAATGCCTTTCTGGAAAACAATATGGAGCTCCCATATGATCCAGCAATACCACTTCTAGGGATAGACCCTAGGAACACAAAAACACAATACAAAAATGCCCTCTGCATGCCTATGTTCAGTGCAGTGCTATTTACAATAGCCAGAATCTGGAAAAAGCACAGATGCCCAACAACAGATGAGTGGCTAAAGAAACTCTGGTACTTTTTTTTTGGTTTTTGGTTCACCCTCAGCGGTGCTCAGGGGTTACTCCTGACTCTGTGCTCAGAAGTGGCTCCTGGCAGGCATGAGGGACCATATGGGATGCTGGGATTCGAACCACCATATGTTCAAATCTGCTGCATGCAAGACAAACGCCCTACCACTGTGCTATCTCTCCGGCTCCAACTGTGGTACTTATATACAATGGAATATTATGCAGCTTTCAGGAAAAATGAAGTCATAAAATTTTCCTATACATGGATGGACATGGAAACTATTATGCTGAGTGAAATGAGTCAGAGGAAGAGAGATAGACACAGAATAGTCTCATTCATCTGTGAGATTTAACAAAAATAAAAGATATTATTGTAATAATACCCAAAGACTATAGAGATAAGAGTTAGAAGGACCAGCTTAGGGGCGGAGAGATAGCATGGAGGTAAAGCATTTTCGTTCAGAAGGTCAGTGGTTCAAATCCTGGCATCCCATATGGTCCCCTGAGCCTGCCAGTAGTGATTTCTGAGCATAGAGTCAGGAGTAACCCCTGAGCGGCACCAGGTGTGACCCAAAATCCAAAAAAGAAAAAAAAAAAAAAAAAGACCAGCTCACGATATGAAGCTCACCACAAAGAGTGGTGAGTGCAGTTAGAGAAATAACTACCCTAACAACAATCATGACATTAGTAGTGAGAGAAATAGAATGCCTGTCTCGAATATAGGCAGGGGGTGAAGAAGGAGGGAGATGGGGGCATTGGTGGCAGGAACATTGCACTGGTGAAGGATGTATACGGGTTTTTTTTTTTTTTGTTTGTTTGTTTGTTTTTGGGTCACACCCGGCAGTGCTCAGGGGTTACTACTGGTTCTGTGCTCAGAAATCGCCCCTGGTAGGCTCAGGGGACCATATGGAATGCCGGGATTCAAACTATTGTCCTTCTGCATGCAAGGCAAATGCCCTACTTCCATGCTATCTCTCCAGCCCTATGGGTGTATACTTTTTTTAATGACTGAAACCTGACTACAAACATGTTTGTAACCATGGTGCTTAAATAAAGATATTAATTTAAAAATAAAAAATAATAACATTGGGGCCCGGAGAGATAGCACAGCGGTGTTTGCCTTGCAAGCAGCCGATCCAGGACCAAAGGTGGTTGGTTCGAATCCCGGTGTCCCATATGGTCCCCCGTGCCTGCCAGGAGCTATTTCTGAGCAGACAGCCAGGAGTAACCCCTGAGCAATGCCGGGTGTGGCCCAAAAACCAAAAAAAAAATAAAAATAAAAAAATAATAATAACATTAGGAAAAAGAGACTTGAGTTTCTGGTTTTCTGGAAACACTGGCCACTCACCATAAAGTTCTCTTTATCCTCCTAAGTATCTCTCTTACATAGGAAGATTCTGTGACTTGTGATTGAGTGAAAGTGGTGGACCATAGAGATGGTCAATGATTTGAGCCCACACTTTTTTTTGCTTTTGTTTTGTGTTGGTGCCACACCCAATTATGAGTTACTCCTGGCTCTATACTCAGGAATCGCTGAGTAGGATTAGGAAACCATATGAGATGCCAGGATCAAACCTGGGTTGGTTGTATGTAAGACAGGTGCCCTACCCACTGTTTGATGGCTCTTGCCCTGAGCCCATGCTTTGCATGCAAGAGACCGATTCAACCTTTGGCATTGCATGGGTACCTGAGCACCACCAGCAACAACTGCTGAGAATGAGGCTAGGTGTGGCCCTTGAGCATCACTGGGTATGCCTCCCCCATTATCATAATAATAATAACAAAGAATCATTTTATAGTATACCCTTCAGAGCCGAGCCTCTGTGATTCTCCACTAGAAATTGGTGGCTGTGTTACTTTATGGAGGAATGTCTCAGTCTTTTGTAATTTAATTTCATCTTTCTACCTTTGCCATTTCCCATGTGTTAACTGAACCTGCACCTATAATTCATAAGAGCCAGTGAAGACAGATTAGTCTGGGATTACCTACTTTAAACATATCCTAGGCAATAGTATAATCAAAATAATAGGCCTGGCGATGATTAAATGTGTTATGAAATATTATAATTATACCACTATTAAAATACTCATTCAATGTAGAACTTTTTTTGTTTAATTTTTGGACACACCCAGCAGTGTTCAGGGGTTGCTCCTGGCTCTGCACTAGAAATCGGACCAAATGGGATGCTGGGGATTGAACCTGAGTGCATCCCAGGTCAGCTGCATGCAAGGCAAATGCCCCATTGCTGTGCTATCACTCCGGCTCCCACCTACATGTAGAACTTGACATCATCTGTAATGGGACATAGTTGCCATATTGCAAGTGAAGCCTATTGTGATCTTTGCTAAGACAGTGTTTGGCACAGAAGAGGTGCTGTTAAAGAAGATTATAATGCCATGAAGTTATGATGGGAAGAGACAAGAGTTTATAAAGAAAAATATAGACCTTTGATTGCTAAAAAATCAACAGACTCAAATCAACTCAGTCTGGAACATGAGGAGAGGAGCATCAAACTGTGAATTCAATCCTATGCCCACCACTGTCCCCTGTGCTCCCAGTGTGATCCCAGTGGTCCTGCCATGTGTGATCGCCAGTACAAAGTTACAAAGAGTGTGTGAGCACCACAACTCTGTGTGCATGAGAGAGACAGAGAGAGAGAGAGAGAGAGAGAGAGAGAGAGAGAGAGAGAGAGAGAGAGATCTCAGTTCACTGCAACAGAATGAACAAAAAGAATCAACAAAAGGGATGGATAGGCAACAAAATAAAAAATATAATTTCAAAACATTTGGGGGGGGCACACCCAGAAGCACTCAGGGGTTACTCCTGGCTCTGTACTCAGAAGTCACTCATGGCTTGGGGGGACAACATGGGATTGAACTGGCGGCCGTCCTGGTCAGACGCATGCAAGGCAAATGCCATACTACTGTGCTACCACACCAACCACCATTTCAAAACATTTTAAAGACTTTACATTTTGCAAGTTCCAAAACTAATTTCATTTACTGCTTCAAAATTTCCATTGAGTACCTTGGTACACATAGCCCCAGAGAATTATGAAATCTCTAGGGGAAATATAAAGCAAGTGACTTGTTAACTTCATTTACTAAAGAAAAGGACACAGGAAAAAGTTTCCCAGTAGAATCTCCAGAGATGAACATTAGATAAAAAAGAGAGAGAGAGAGAGAGAGAGAGAGAGAGAGAGAGAGAGAGAGAGAGAGAGCGCTCAGCAATTTCTGCAACAGCAAGACAAGTTGAGACAGAAGCCTGAATTTGAATCTTAGCTTTTTCCTTATCAATTCGACTGAAACTAAACATCCAGACTGGAGAGAGAACACAGCACAGAGGTATTTGGCTTGGAAGCAGAAACCCTGCTTAGTACCTGGGCATCATTTGAGGTTCCCTCAATTCTCACTAGGAATGGTTCCTGAATGAGCCCTAAGCATAACCCTAAGCATAACCAGGTATGGGATTTCCCCACTCCAAATTAAAGTTTGTATTTGGAATGTGGTTAAATGGTAAAGCATATGTGAGGCCCTGGATTCAACTCCAGCACATCAAGGACCTTCAAGCTCAGGTTGTGACTGTTGTGAGCCCATACACTGAAGACCAGAGCCAGACTGAGTGTTCCTAGGTTCTTGAGCTCTGCTGATGTAACACCATAACAATATTTAATAAAACAAAATGACAATAATAAAAATGGTGGTGGTGCTATTGAAAATTAAAAATAAAAATACAAGGGCCAAGGAGATAGTTGAAATGCCTAGCATGTGCAAAGACCTAAGTTTGATTCCCAGAACTGTGTGCTTTCCTGCCCACCCCACCCCAAAATTCACACCACTAGGTGTGGCCTCTAATAACTGATTACAAATTTATGCCAGTAGCTTCTCTCTTATTTAAGTGTTTACTATGGGCCAGTCACCAGTGAAGCATATTCTAAGTATAATTCATTGAATCCTCTCATTTAATCATCTGATTTGGATGTAGGTCCCTTAACTACCCCTATTTCATAATGATGAGAAACAATTAGTCACTTGTCCAAGGTGACCGGGAAGTTGACAAAAGAGCCAAGATTCGTACCCAGGACTGAAGGCTCCAAAACAAGAGTTCTCACCACTCAATCATTTGGGAGCCCCTTAAGAACTCTTGCATCTTTCTTTAAAATCATTATCACAATCAAATGAGAAAATAAGATAACACAATCAAGTTATCATCTTTGCTTAGAAAGTACATCTATCAAAAAAAGGACAGCAGGTTAAGAGGGCATTTATTAATAAAGGTCATAAAGTTGGAGTTAAAAAAAATTCTGAGCATAGAGCCAGGAGTAACCCCTGAGTGCTGCTGGGTGTGACCCAATTAAAAAACAAACAAACAAACAAACAAACAAAAAGAATCATTATCCTAGGAGACTTGGCAAAAGACTCTTAAAACTTATTTCAAAAAATGAGGTATACAAGCATAGATCTAAGGTAATTTATTTATTTATTTTTACTTTTTTTTGGAGGGGGGGTTGGGTCACACCAGGCAACACTCAGGGATTATTCCTGGTCTACACAGAAATCGCTCCTGGCAGGCTCGGGGGACCATATGGGATGCTGGGATTCGAACCACCATCCTTCTGAATGCAAGGCAAATGCTTTACCTCCATGTTATCTCTCCGGCCCCAATATAAGGTAATTTAGCATGTGGTATAAATCCTGTTACTCTGTTTACCACTAGAAAGGGCGCTTTCACTGGTAGGAAGGAGTTAATTTTTATTTATTTGGTGGTTTTTTGGGGAGTGTCACACCTGGTAGTGCTCAGAGGCTGTTCTTTGCTCTGTGCTCAGGAGTGAATCCAGGTAGTGCCTAACCCTAACAGTGGTACTATGAATTCAAACTAGGATTGGAGGATGCAAGGAAGCACCTTAACTTCTGTACTGCCTTTGTGGGACCCAAGAATTAATTAAAATTTTTTGGGTGCTCAGAGTTTGCTCCTGCTTCTTCAGGTTCAAGGGACTATTCTGGACATTAGGAATTAAACTCAGGTCAGTCATGTGCAAGATAAGTATTCTACCCATTGTACAATTGCTCCAGTTCCTCAAGAGTTAATTTTTAAATGAAATTTAACTTTTGGGGATAATATAACAAGATACAGGAAATTCTAAAGCCCATTGAGATTTCTGACAATTGCTTCAGGGGATGTAGTAATGACCAAAGACCTATTTTCAAAAAGGGAATGTTGCTAAAATAAGGACAGAATCAAAGTTCAGCATTGATTTTCCCCTTGAATTTGGTAATTCTAAAATGTTCTTTTGGACATAAATTTCAGGAGCACTTATGTTCAAGCTAGCAAAAGCTAACCTTCAGATCTGTGAATTGATTCAGGGGAAAGCCAATATAAATTTTAGAAACTTTGACCATTATTATGTGAATATGATGCATAAGAGGTGTGGGAGAAAAACATCTGGATGACTAACAGAATATAACTGTGACCTGAAAGATGGCTCAAAGATGAGTGTCCTTTCTCTCTTTTGTGTGACCATATTTTCGTGGGTTTTTTTTCCCCTATTAGCATTGTAGAAAAATGCTTTATCATTCAATATGGAAATACAGATTTTAAAACACAAATGAGTGACAATTGGGCTTCACTTTTATTATAGTTGGAAATAGTCCATCTGTTTGCAAATGTCACTTGAGGATACATGAATGATTAGATGCATTTTAAAATTGTTTTTACAAATTGTTTACACACTTGAAATTTGTTTTAAAGTCTTTGTGATCATTTTGGGTATAACTTTGGCAGAGAAACTGTCTTCTTACATTAAATAAATGGAATTTATTTATTCCTTAGAACCAGTGGTTTCTTGTAAGAGACTGTTAAAAAAGCACTTTATGTCTTTTAAGTCGTTAGTTCCCAATGAGAAAAAGTAATGAGTCAGTCTGTTACAAGGAATTATTAAAGAATCATTATATACTTACATGTTAGGCCAAAGTCAAGGTTATCTGATAACACCAGTTCAGTGATTTTCAAACTGATCCACAGGCAGAGCATTGAAAACCACATGGTCTAGCTTATCTATTTATGTATGTGTTCATGTAGATCAAGTTATAGCTTAAGCTCCAAGGAAATGTTCAACAGCCCACAGCCATCTCATCTATTCTCTAACCCAGAGCAAAGTCACTCTTGTTAAAGTCTCACCAACATTCATGGCAAGTATATTTACACAGTTTGTGAATTCCCTGTCTCAATATACTGGACTTCTTTGAAACATATTTTAATAATGTATCGGGAGCTGGAGAGATTGTACAGTGCTAAAGCACTTGTCTTGTATGTGACTGTCCTGGTTTTGATACCTGACATTCCATCTAGTCCCTCAACCACCACCAGGAGTAATTCCTGAGTGCAGATCCAAAAGTAATCACTGAGCATCACCAGATGTGGCCCAAAAAACAAAAGCAAAGGGCTGGAGGGAGTACAGTGGGTAGGATGCTTGCCTTGCAAGCGACTGACCTGGGTTTGGTGCCTAGTATCCCATATGATCCCCCAAGTAATGCCAGGAATAGTTTCTGAGTGCAGAGCCATGAGTAACCCCTAAGCAGTAATTGGTAAGGCTCATAAAACAAACAAACAAACAAACAAACAAAGAAGGTATCAAAATCCACTAAAACCTATTAAAACCATTTATAGTTTGTATTGCAAAAGAAAAGTTGAAAACCAAGAAAAAGAAGATGAACCCACAAGTTATAGGGTACATTGGACTGAATCCCCAGTATCCAGAGTCAGGATGACTTAATAAATCATTGTTGATTGAATAAATACAGTGTGCCCCTGCAGGAGAAATTGTTTAGGGATGGGAAAGTGGGTGAGTGGAGCCTTATGGATAAGCACATTCATGATCAAAAGGACATTCTGCTGCCCTGATGAGGGGTGGCAAGTGTGTGGAGGAAGTGCCAGGGAAGGCCCAAAAATGGAGTATGGGCTGGCAGATGCTAGCTACGCAAGAGGACTAGACTGACTAAGTGTACCCCTCTAAGCTCCCCAGCATAGATAAGGAGAGGGCACTTTGTACTTCAAAGCTCCCAAGTTCTTCTATACCCTATTATGTATAGTGAGTGTGCCACTGTGTGCCAGGCACATATTTAATGAGAAGTAAGAGGGGTAGGAACTGAATTTTTTTGCCCCACCTCCAAAATTCATCTACTAAAATTCTAATATACAGAGAGCAAAGCATTTGCCTTGTACACAACTAACCCAGGTTTTGATCACCATATGGTCCCCTGAGCCTGCAAGGAGAGATCCCTGAGTGCAGAGCTCTGAGCACAAATAGGTGTTCCCCTTCAAAAAATCCTATTATGTGATAGAACTTGGGGATTTATTTGGGGGGGGATTAGGGGGGTTTCACTTTTGGACCACACCTAGTGATGCTCAGGGGCTATCCCTAACTTAATATTGAGAATGTTCATGAAGGGGCTCAGGAGACCATATATGTTGCTGGGGATTGAAACAGGGTTAGCTACATGCAAAGCAAGCACCTTTCATTGTGATAGGATTTGAAGACAGGCTTTGGAAACTAATTAGTTTGTGCTGTTGTCTTTTTCCCCCAGCTTTTTATACCACATCTAGAGGCTTGCTCCTGGCTCTGTGCTCAGAGACTAGCCTTGGATGGCTCAGGAGATTATACGGGGTGCCAAGGATCAAACTCAGGTGGGCCAGGTGCAAAGCAAGTACCTTACTCACTGCACTACTGCTCCAGCCACAGCCACTGTTGATTTTGTTGGTTCGCTTGTTTTTTGGTTTTTGGGTCACACCCAGCAGCGCTCAGGGGTTACTCCTGGTTCTATGCTTAAAAATTGCTCCTGGCAGGCTCAGGGGACCATATGGGATGTCGGGATTTAAACCACTGACTTTCTGCATGCAAGGCAAATGCCTTATCTCCATGTTATCTCTCCAGCCCTACGCTTTTTTTTTTAAATCCATGTGACAAGTTAAACACAGGGACTTTAGACATGCAAGGTATTTGCTCTAATGCTGAGCCACATCCCTGGTCCTAAGAATAATTCAATTTATACACAGTCAGGTGGTGGGACTCTCATGATGAGATTTGTGACTTTATTGGGAGAGGAAGAAATATGCTCTCTCCTGGCAAGTGAGGCTACATACAGGGAGAAGGTCCATTTGCCAGTGAAATAAGGGACAGGAGTAGTCTGGGCCACACTTAGTGGTGTAGTTACTTACTACTGGTTCTGCACTCAAGAACCACTCCTGATAGACTCTGGGGACTATATGAGTTGTCAGGGATTGATCCCAGAGTGGATACATATAGAACAAATGTCCTATCCTCCTATCCACTGTACTATCTCTCTGGCCCCTCAAGATCTTTGATTATTTTTGCTTGCTGGTTCCCAGAGCAGTGAAAAATAGATAGTGATTGCTTAAGTTAGTCCATGGGATTTTGTTACAGCAGCCTCTGCAGACTAATACAAACTAAAATGGGAAGGGCTGAACATGGACATATCCCAGTTGAAACTTTCAGACTAAATAGAAGAATAGCACTCTGATAGCTTGATAACCTCAGGTATGAGTTACAGCACTGCAATTAAAACCCAGTGCTATCATTCTATAATTCATGCAGAAAGAATGTAAAGGAACCTTGGCTCCTCAGAGACAGATATACTGAGCAGAATTTCAGGAAAGATTGAGCAGAAGCCCTCCATGACAAAGGCTGATAGTTTCAGAGGCAGGTCGGGTAAGATTCAGAGGGTGAACTTGAGCTCTGAGCTCATGCTCATCAGCCAGCTCTGGTTCTTGGCACCTTATTTATGTTGATGTGTAGAGCAGGCCAGGCTCCAGCGGCCTTCACAGTTTCCAGTTCCAACTTCTTTAGATGGGCAGCAGCTTCGCTGTAAAGGGCAGGAGTGCCTGGACTCAGTTCTGTAGTAGAGCAGAAGGCACAAATAGGGAGACACAATTAATGACTCCTGCCCACCATCAGTGCACACCAATGATGAAGACTCAACATCTCAGTCAAGGTTTTAAAACTCAACTCTCCACATATGAGCTGGGTGGTCAGGGAAGCTTATCTCTAGAAATCTCTGTATTACATTTTTTTTTTTACTTATTTGTAAATATTTTGGTGTTGGGCCATACCCAGCTGTATTTAGGGATTTTTCTCAGTTCTCTGCTTAGGGATCACTCCTGATGGTGCCTGCAACCACTGTTCTAATTTTCTTACCTTTCTGAGTTTCTGAGTTATTTTTTTTTTCACTGAGAGTAAAATAACTTACCTTGCAGGATTATCATGAATCTGAATAAGGCCACTGGCATGTAAATGTTTTATAAATGGAAAAGCACCAGGCAAATTGAAAACCTCCATGTTTGGACTAATAGGAGTATAAATATTCTGTGAGAAACTGTTCCGTTGCTAAAATCAAATTGATCCATCTTGATTTTTTTGTTTTTTTTTTTTTTTTGGGCCACACCCAGTGGTGCTCAGGGCTGAGGCTCTGCACTCAGAAATTATACCTGGCAGGCTCAGGAGACCATATGGGATACCGGGGATCAACCCAGATTGGCTGCATGCAAGCCAAACACCCTACCCATTGTGCTATTGCTCCACCCTGATTTTGATTTCTTAACTACTGTACTTTGGAAATGTTGGACATCACCCCTCACACTGGCTTATATTTACCCAATAGTGCATTAGTATTAAATATTGAACACATATTGACCTTTGTTACAAGAATATCTGAGAAGCTGAAGTACAGAGATATCTGTAGTTCATCTTCCCCACTCCTGTTGGGGAAGGACAGACACTTGTGAGGATACTATAAGTAAAAGTAACAAAATGTGAGCATGTCTTACTATGTTACTATGGAAAACAGTATGGAAATTCCTCTCAAAAATTAATAATACAGCTATCCAACCAGATATTTCACTTCTGGGTATTTACCAAAGAAAATTAAATGTTAAATTTAAAATATATACATACTTTCATGTTTGATGCAGATTACTTACAAGCTGAGATTTGAAAACAAACCAAGCATAGACTAACGAAAGGATAAAGATGAGACATAAGGCTGCAGAAAAGGCTCAAAGCACTGGAGCGGATGCCTTGCATGTACTAGACCTTCAATTTGCTCTCTGGTGCCACATGATCCCCATCCCTGCCAGGAATTCCCAGATGGTCTGAGCATCACTGAACACAGACCTGCATAGCATGGTCCAGGGTCCCTGTAATATTCCCGAAAGTTCTTTAAGCTCTGTTTAGGCAGTACTCCTAGCTAAGTCCCCCCCTCCCCAAATAAAACCACAAACTGCCAACATAGCAAACCAGGTATAAAAGGAGAAAGAGAGAGAGAGAGAGAGAGAGAGAGAGAGAAAGAGAGAGAGAGAGAGAGAGAGAGAAAATGTCTGCTACGGAGGCAGTCATGGCAGAGGGACAGGACATTGGTGGTAGGAAATATGAATCAGTGAAGGGTGTTGTACATTGTATGACTGAAACTCAATCACTGACAACATTGTAACTGTTGTTACAAAATAAAAAAAACTGTATTCTGAACAACCTTTAAATCATGGTGTTTAAATAGAGTAATTAAAAAAAAAAAAAACCCTTGGGCTGGAGAGATGGCATGGAGGTAAGGTGTTTGCCTTTCATGCAGAAGGACGGTGGTTCAAATCCCGGCATCCCATATGGTCCCCCAAGCCTGCCAGGAGCGATTTCTGAGTGTAGAGCCAGGAGTAACCCCTGAGTGCTGCCAGGTGTGATCCAAAAACAAAAACAAAACAACAACAAAAAATAACCCAACATACACAGGATGTGATACATATACAATGGAAGAATATAGAGCTATAAAACTAATAAAATTGGGATTGGAATAATAATACAGTGGGTCCAGGAGTAACTCCTGAGCACCACAGGGTGTGACAGAAGGAGGAGGAGGAAGAACAGGAAGAGGAGGAAAGGAAGAGGAGGAAGAGGAGGAGGAAGAAGAAGAATGAAAATTCGCAATTTGCAGGACATAGATAAACCCATATGGTAACTGAAATCAGTCAAATGGAATATAATGAATATTATACATATGATTTTTATTCATAAAGGGAAGTTATTTTGGTTTATATTCCATACCCATCAGTGCTCGGAGATTACTCCTGGCTCTGTACTCAGGAATCACTCCTGGCATTACTCAGAGGACCATATTTAATGCCAGAGATTGAACCCAGGTTAGCCTCAGACAAAGCAAACACTCGACTTGCAATGCTATCACTCCAGTCCTGAGGTTTTTTTTTTTTCCATACTAGAGACAATCAGAGTCTATTTCTGGCTCTGTTCTCAGGTGTGATCCCCCAGTGATGCTTGGGGGATCATATGTGGTGCCAGGAATTAAACCAGGGCCAGAGGGATGCAAGACAAGTAACTTAAACCCTGTGCTATCATCTCTCTGATTCCTCATATGGGGAAGATTTTAAAAACAAATCAATACAAGGAGAAACAGACTCATAGATAAAGAAAAATGATCAATGGGGAAGGAACTGGGGGGGGGAGTGGGTGAAATGTGAGAGGACCATTTGTAGGGGGATATGGAAATAGACTTTTGGGATGAGAAATGGAGGAAGGCTGGAGAGCTTGGTAGGGTCAGGCTGCAAAGGACTGTGTATGGCCATGCATGGAATCTAATAGGCCTAATACTAGGCCTGAAGACCCGCTGAAAAGTCTCTAGTCATTGGGTCAGGCTCTGTAGCTATGAAATGAGAGTGCTGGAGAAAGTGAACTTTGAAGGCTCTCACAGTTAGCCAGACACAGTGAACAGGAGGCTTGCATAACCTAGGCATGGTAGTATGGCCAGGAATGAAAGTCTGTCTAGTCTTTATTCTTCAACACTAAGGGGATGCTGACTTCCTAATTCTCGCTCAAGCAAAGCCATAATTATTCCTTCTGGTCTCTAGCTGAAGACCCCAATGTCTCATCCTTTGGACAGCTCATAGACTCATGAGACATCAGAGTTGAGTGACTCCATGGCCATCGCCTCGAAGCCTTCTTTAGAGAGAAACCAGAATCTGGGAAGGGCTTGTCCCAATCATGACCACAAGGGAGCCTGAGAAATAGCTCCGTGGATTGTGTTGCAGGCTTGGCATGCAGGAGACATTGGTTGGATCCTGGGCACTGTATCATCTCCTGAGTTCAAAGTCTGGAGTAGCTTCCTAGCACTGCTAAGTATAGTCCCCAAAAAGATTAACTACAAGAAAATCAATATTGACAATTATTTTTGTTTGTTTTTTAGGCCACACTCAGCAGTTACTCCTGACTACATGCTCAGAAATAGCTCCTGCTTGGGGAACCATAAGGAGCCGGGGATCAAATTGTGGTCCGTCCTAGGTTAGCGTGTGCAAGGCAGATGCTCTACTACTTGCACCACTGCTCCGGCACCTGACCATTATTTTCTAAGCCTCATGACTCTGGCCTCTACCTCAATGTTTTTCCAGACCATCTGTGTGACAGAACCAGTTTCATTCCAGTTCCATCCTTATTGTCATAGGACAATTCTTTGATTAAAAGAATAGTGATAACAGGATCAGAGAGATAGTCCAGTGGTTAAGGCACTGACCTTGCGCCTTGCCAAACTGGGTTCAATCCCCAGCAATTGTGGTCCCCTGAGACTACTAGGAATGATCATGAGCACAGAGCATGAGTAAACCCCTGAGCATTTCTAGGTGTGGCCCAAAAACAAAAACTAAGATTAAAAAATAATAACAGTAAATATCAAGGAAAATGGATCATTGGCCAGTTCATTGGTTAACTCCATAAACTGGTATTACTCTTAAAAGAGAGACAAACCAAAAACTCAAGAGTACTCTGGTCCCGGACCAGAGAGGTGGTGCGAAGCAGCAAGGCGTCTGCCTTGCTGGCGCTAACCTAGGGCGGATCTCGGTTTAATCCCCTGGTGCTCCATATGGTTCCCTAAGCCAGGAGCTATTTCTGAGCACATAGCTAGGAGTAACCCCTGAGCGTCACTGGGTGTGGCCCCCCCCAAAACAAAGAGTACTCTGGTCCCACAACTGATTGTTCTGGGGCACACTGGGAGTGGGTGGGACTAGTCCCTTGAAACCTCAGCAGCTCCACACACACCCCACAACCACGCCAATGGACAAACATCACTACTTTTTTGCTGATCTCTGCAAGGGCCAAAACCTCTTGATCAATCAGGGAGACACTGGTGGCATGCTGGTTCTGGGGTTTGCCCCATAGCTTCTATCATTGGCTCAGATCCACAGAGCCTGGAATTCCAAATTTTTCAATATTGACATCCCTAAAGGAATGCGCCAAATCAGATGTGAAATTATAATAGAAGTCACCCAAAGTCAACAAACAGTAACATGAAATGCTCAAATAACATAGTAAACCCTCAGACAATATCTTAATGACTCCATTATAAGATATGATAATTTTCTCAAATTTTCTTTTAGTCAAGTTTTTTCCCCAGAAATTCCATTACTAGTTAGTGGCAACAAGCAATATTAAGTAAATTAACATAAAGTAAATATTAAGTACCTCCCAGGGGGGCAGACTTGGGGGAAGAGTAGGAAACTGAGGATAATGGTGGAGAGAATGTCACATTGGATACAGAGTTGGTGTTGGAACATAAAATGCCAGAAATAACTATGAGCCACTTTGTAAACTATGATGCTTTAAATAAAGCAATAAAAATGAAAAATCTCTAGGAATATAAAACCGACAAATTCAAGCAACCTTCTTTAAAAATTAGTTTGAACAGATATCTATACTATATCTATCACTCTGTCCTCATGCTCACAATGTTCAGTCGCTCACTTTCCCTGACCTCTCCCAGGACCTGTGATTGGGTGTACTGGATCAGAAGAGGTCTCAGAAACAGGACAGAGTGGGATGCCCAGGAATTAGAATGGAGTTTCTGGCTTCTTGTACCCTTCTTTATCTTTCCCATTACTGAATGTCTACATCTGCATTGCCCAAGGACCATGGGAGCAGAGAACTGCTAAGAAAAGACATAAGAGAAAAATTAAGAGTTGATGCAAAACCTTAACTCCCACCCCGACCATTATAGCCTCAATGTACAGGGCTCTTGTCCAGCCCTGGTTACCCCACACCCATACTGCCACTTTCTAGGTTGTACTCCCTAGTGAAGGTACCCCTGCCCGACCAGTGTACTCACTTGGAAGGGATTTGCTGCTGGAATTAGGGGACCTCAGAGGCCCTTCCTTATTCTCCAGGGTCAGCGAGAGGCCGTAGTTTGGTTGGTGCTGGTGGTGGTGCTGGTGCTGGTGGTGATGGTGGTGCCTTCCTGAAGCTTTGGTAGCAAAGGGTGTACCCCCATTCTCCTCAATGCCAAAAGGCAGCCTGTCGACACTGCTGAGCCCTGGGGAAGGGAGCGGGTAGCTGTGGAGGGTGCCAAAGTCAGGATTTAGAAACGCCAAGTGCCTTGATATTCCTGAATGTAATTGAGATGTGCTCGGTAAACATTAAAGACAAATCGATCCAAAGGGTCATTACTGAACAGGAGACAAAGGCAACAGTGCACTTAAGGAAAAATCAGAAAGTTAAAATTGTATATAAGAGATTTCAAAGTGAGAATTTGTATATATCAGACTTAAAATATGAAGAAAAAAAAAAAACAGACCCAACAACCCCAAACTAATCCTTAACTTTGAAATGAAATAAAGTTACAAAAAATATAAAAAAATAAAAAATAAAGAAATAAAGTTACATGTATACTTTTTTTTTTTTTTTTTTTTTTTTGGTTTTTGGGTCACACCCGACAGTGCTCAGGGGTTACTCCTGGGCCCATGCTCAGAAATCACTCCTGGCAGGCACGAGGGACAATATGGGATGCCGGGATTTGAACCAATGACCTTTTGCATGAAAGGCAAACGCCTTACCTCCATGCTATCTCTCCGGCCCATACTTTTTTTTTAAAACCACAAGCTGTTCTTAAAGTGGAAGGAGGGAATAAAAAGCAACCATAGAGGGCCAGAGAGAAAGCTCAATGGGCTGAGCATAAGCTTTGACAAAGGAGGCCCATGTTCAATCCCTGGACCACAGAGCTGGGAGTGATGCCAGAACACCCCTGGGTATGGCCCCCAAACCAACTTAAAAAAGAGAAATCACAGAAACATAATTTGTTGAGCATCTTCAGATGCAATGATTACATAAAACCTAAATAGATTTTGTCCTCTTGTTCATTCTTACCATGCAGAAAGCATCCATCAGTGTAATGGTCCAACATCCTTCAATTCCAATTACTCTTCTTCATTCTTTCTCTTTTGTTTTTGGGTCATACTCAATAGTTCTCAGGGCTTATTCCTGGTTTTGTGCTCAGAGATTGATCACTCAGGGATAATTTCTGGCATGGTTTGTGGGACTATATATGGTTCTGGGGATAGGACCCAGGTTGGCCATATTTAAGGCAAGCACCCTACCTGTTGTACTACTAGTACTTTGGCACAACCCCATATCCCCTTCTAACCAACCTTGCCCTAGTTGAAAGCCTGTTCTCTCCCACTAAGACTCTCAAAATACGTTCCTAAGGCCCTTCCAGCCACAGAGCTCTCCTGCAGCCCATCAAGCTCCATGGAGCAGGAGCTGGAATGCTCTTCTTCATTCTAGAGAGAGCCTGGCATGCCTTCCTCAAGGAGCATGAGTGCCTCTGTGTCACTAGTGAGTGATTCTTAACCTTTTTTTTTTTTGTTTTGTTTTGTTTTTTGTTTTTCGGGCCACACCCATTTGATGCTCAGGGGATACTCCTGGCTAAGCACTCAGAAATCGCCCCTGGCTTGGGGGGACCATATGGGACTCCAGGGGATAGAACCGCGGTCCATCCTACACTAGCGCTTGCAAGGCAGGCACCTTACCTCGAGCGCCACCTCTCTGGCCCCAGATTCTTAACCATTTTAAGGCAGACACACCTTTGCAAATCTGATAAAAACCATCATCCTTCCCTATAGAAAAAGACACACTTACTACTCTTCACATTCATTTTCAGCTTCTCTAAAAGAAGTCTGAGCAAAATCTAGATTCCTATATGTATCATTCCTAGCCACTGCTCCCTCCTCCAAGCCTTTTCTTTTTTTTTCCAGGTTATCTCCTACTACAACCTTCACTATATTCTATGTCCTTCCCATCCTGGTGTTTTTTTCACCACTTTAGCAATACTAAACTTTCTGTTTACATCTGTATACCAGATTTCTACTGCCTATTTCTTCACTCTGCATTTATCTCAACCTATATATATTCATACCATACACTAAACCATTCTTTTCCATAAAAAGTGGGAAGACCTAGGATACTGGGTTTGAAGTTGGTTCTCTGAATTACTGACCACTGAGATATCTGAGAGGGTTATTTTTTTAATATCAAAGAGAGGCAGAATTAGAAGTTAGATAAGAAAAATTATGTATGTAGGTCCGTAGCAATAGCATAGCAGTAGGGCGTTTGTCTTGCACATGGCTGTCCCGTGTTCTATCCCTGATATCCCATATGGTCCCCTGAGCCTGCCAGGAGTGATTTCTGAATGCAGAACTAGTAGTAACCCCTAAGTGCTACCAGGTATAGTCCCCAAAACAAACAAAAAAAGGTATGTAAAAAGTTATAAATTCCACTTATTAGCATGTCAGGTGTGTTATTATTATTATTATTATTATTATTATTATTATTATTAGGTGTGTTAAGCTGTGTTAAATTAGAGGGGAAGGGCAGGCAGTAAGGAAAGAGGGGGGAGGGCAGGAGGGAAACTATGGATATTGATAGTAGGAAATATGCACTGGTGAAGGGATGGGTGTTGGACATTATATGACTGAAACTCAATGATGAACAACTTTATAACTGTTTTTCATGGTGATGCAATTAAAACATTTATTTAAAAAAATGAAAGTCAGCATACAATGCACCCCAGGACTCCAGTGTGATCCCAGCAGTATTGCTATTGAAGTTCTGTTTCTTGTTTTGGGGGTGGAGTGATGGCTGGGTTACACCCTAGTTCACCTGTGCTTAGGAATGACCACTGGCAGTGATCATTGGGATTCCAATGGATTCCAGTTGGATCAGGTGATTCCAACTGGGGTTGCCTCATTGCAAGGCAGGTGCCTTAACCCCCTTACTTACTCTCTGTCTCCCAATTTCTCTCTTCTCTCTTCACTCCATTCTACCCATTGTGATAGAGAGGTGTCTGTGATCCCATTGAGGTGAGTGCCTAAATCTTTAGGAGACTGCATTGGGAAGGGCCCAGTTCTTTGCTGTAGGAAGGTGGGGAGGGCTGCCTCTATACTGTCTAATCTCCCCTACACTGTGGATCTAAGCCTGTCTCCTCCCTGACTCCAGGATCCTGGCTTGCCAAATGCATGGTGCTCCATCAGACAGGCTTGCACAGTGAATAATGGGATCATTATTCAGACTACCTTAATCATTGTAATGCATTATTATTATTTAATGATATTATGATAGTTCTTCAATTATTATGATAATAGCATAATTACTCAGAATAATCTTCTAGAATCCACAATCAGAACTGTGGCCAGTGCAGGAGACTGCACTGGGAGAGTCCTGAGCAGAAAGCAACATTAACAGGTATATTTTCCCCTCAGAAACAAAATCTGAGCGGCTCGAGGACTCACACACTTTCCAGATCAATTAAGTTCTGTATGACACAATTTGGAGGAATAAACTTGGGGATTTAATCCTGTATAAGAAATGGCAAAATTGGGGCCGGGTAGGTGGCGCTGGAGGTAAGGTGTCTGCCTTGCAAGCGCTAGCCAAGGAAGGACCTCGGTTCGATCCCCCGGCGTCCCATATGGTCCCCCCAAGCCAGGGGCGATTTCTGAGCACATAGCCAGGAGTAACCCCTGAGCATCAAACGGGTGTGGCCCAAAAACCAAAAAAAAAAAAAAAAAAAAGAAATGGCAAAATCATAGATACCAAAGTCTCAGACTATCCTGTACAGGGGTTTTTAACCCTGGATATCTATAAACATCTCTCTGTCTGTCTGTTTTGTCTGACTCACTCACTCCTGATGCAATGCAGAGCTGGTGCCTTAGAAAAAGCCTAGCAACTCTGCAAAAATGTCCAATCTACACTCACTGCATTATCCAGCTAGTCCACTCCTGGATTTGAGTGCTCAAATGAAATGAAAACATGTCCGTACAAGAACCTGAACCCGAAGAATCATGACTAACATAATCCATCGTCTCATTATTGTGAAGCAGCAGGGACAGTCTACATGTCTACCAGTGGTGGGAACAGAAAAATGAAATTGAGCAGACCCATCTATTAGAATTTTGTTCAGCAATAAAATGGAAGGAAATCTTGTTCCATTCTGTGTGGCTTGGATGAATCTTGACTACATCTGCTAAGTAAAAGAACCCAGACTCAAAAGGCCACATGAAAACCTGTAGGTAACATCCAGAAAAGTCAAAACCATGATGAATCAAAGGGGATGTGTGGCTAGGATGGGGTTACTAGAAGGTCGCTAGGATGGGGGAGTATGACTGTTACTACTAGGGCACCAGATCCCTTTTTAGGAGAGGCAAAAGAAATATTTTCTTGGGGGGGGGGTGGTTAGGCCACACCTGGTGGCAGTCAGAGGTTACTCCTGGCTCTGTGCTCCGAAGTCGCCACTGGAAGACTCAGGGGACCATATGGAATGCTGGAAATCGTCTGTCCCAGGTCAGCCATGTGCAAGGCAAATGTCCTATTGCTGTGCTAGCGCTCTGCCACCCCCCAAAAAAATTTCTTTCTCCTCCTCCTCCTCCTCCTCTTCTTCTTCTTCTTGCTTTTGGGACACACCTGGTGACACTCAGGGGTTACTCCTGGCTTTGCGCTCAGAAATCGCTCCTGGCATGGGGGATCAAATGGGAAGCCCAGGATCGAACCCAGGTCCAACCTGGGCCAGCTGTGTGCAAGGCAAAAGCCCTACTGCAGTGCTATCGCTCTGGCCTCTCAAAAAAATTCTTTTTTTTTTTTTTTTTCAAAAAAATTTCTTGGGGCCGGAGAGATAGCATGGAAGTAAGGCGTTTGCCTTTCATGCAGAAGGTCATTGGTTCAAATCCCGGCGTCCCATATGGTTCCCCGTGCCTGCCAGGAGCAATTTCTGAGCATGAAGCCAGGAGTAACCCCTGAGCACTGCCGGGTGTGACCCAAAAACCACACACACACAAAAATAAATTCTTAAAGACGATTATTGTGAGGGCTGCATAACCAAGTGAAAACCCCAAGAAATACCATTTCACCAGGTGAATTTATATGCTGTAATTTATATTTTTAATAAAATTGATTTTAAAAAGTTGCCAGGGAAGGAAGACTTTGGAAACAATCTATGCCCTGTCCCCTACCCAAGACCAGTGTCATCTCCCTTTAGATTCAAAGTGCACTGGACTAAAGACAAAGGAATATAAAGAGAACAGACAGGAGCAAGCAGTAATAACATTCATTCTTGAATTAAAAACTAACAAGCAAGGGCTGGAGCGGTGGCGCAAGCAGTAGGGCATTTGCCTTGCACGTGCTAACCTAGGACAGACCACGATTTGATCTTCCAGTGTCCCATATGGTCCCCCAAACCAGGAACAATTTCTGAGTGCATAGCCAGGTGTAACCCCTGAGTGTAACCGGGTGTGACCCAAAAATCAAACAACAACAACAACAAAAAGACTAACAAGCAGGGGCCAGAGCAATAACACAGCAGTAGAGTATTTCCCTTGTACGAGGCTGACCCAGGACAGATCTGGATTTGATTGCCGGCATCCCATATGGTCCCCCGATCCTGCCAGGAGCAATATCTGAGCACAGAGCCAGGAGTGACCTCTGAGCACCACTAGGTTGTGGCCCAAAACCAAAAACAAACAAATTAAAAAACAACTAACAAGCTGTGGGATAAGGAAGATTAGACTAGAAAGGAGAGGTGCTGTGTGCTTAGGAGATGGTGGGGTGCAGTACTTTGGACATCAGTACCATAAACTTTAACACTATCGTAACCATGTGACCTAAATAAAAAATTCCAACAAACAAATGAGAGTCCAGTCAGGACTGAGAGTCACTGCTCCCAGCCAGCTTCCTTGTTCTCCTCTGGAGGAACAGAGCGGCCGTGGGAGTGAGGTGACCGGGTCACACAGCAGTCACTGGCTGGGCCTGGGGTTCCATCTGGGAGTCCTGCCTCTCTGCTCACTGCCACACATAGTCCCATCTGTCGCCATACCCCATCTGCCTTGGCAGCAGGTGCTCTCTTTGGGGGAAACCCCAAGTCATCCTCTGATCCCTGCTGCCCCAGACATCCCTGTATAGACATCCAGTCCTCCCAATGGGGTGGCACGCACTATAGGAACAGAGACTGGCCACACCACATGTCTCTGTGCCTTCTGCTGTGTAAAGAAAAGCACTAAGCATATCGACAATTCACTGACACTGATCTATGACTAAAACAGTACTTCAAGTAAGAGATTGCTTTGCACAGAGCCAACTTGAGCTTGATCTCGGGTACCACTTATGGTCCTTGAGCATCACCAGATACAGCCCCAGATCCCCTCTGACCACTAGCTGGGTGGCCTGGGAAGTCCCTGGGACTGCATATCTCTGTGGGTCCTTGCAGTGAATTAGTCACCAATGAATTCTGCCACTACTTGAGTGCCAGCTTTTGTACCTGGCCCCATAGTAGGCACAAGGGTCAAAAGATAAGGCAGATAGGATCAGAGTGTTAGCACAGTGGGTAGGGCATTTGCTTTGTACATGCCGGGTTTCAATCCCCATCATCCCATATGGTTCTCAAAGCCTGCCAGGAGTAACATCTGAGCACCACCGGGTATGCCTCCCCCCCCCACACACACAAAATAAAAATAAAGCAAAACAAAAGACAAAGCAGGGGATATTTTTAACCCTTATTATTCAAGTCCTGGGCAGGTGACAGGACCTTTGATAAGAGAGACATGAATGTCCATCACTTGGATCAGAGCCATGAGGAAGGATGTAGGTGGATGTTGGGAGAGCAAGTTCTCACCTTTCCCCTGAAATGAAGAATAGATGAATGCTCCCCACAAGGCCAAGGAATCACTCTTCTCTGTCTCATCAACTGGGAATGCCATTTCCTACAACAAGCACACTTTCCTCAGTGCTCCCTGATTTATCCTTTGCTGTCCCTGATGAGCTCTATCCCTACTCCTGTCTTACTTCTCTGCAAGTTTCACTAACAGGAGGATCCAAGAGATGAAGTCAAGGTAATTCTCCTCCATCTGAACCACAGGTGAGTTTGCTGCAGTAGTTACAACTCTCTTGAGGCACCAACCAGTTCCCTGGTTCTGAGTTCTTTGTCTTCTGCCCTCTACTTCCCCCCTGTTGTCCCCCAGCATGGAGATGCATGTATTTGACTGAGATGTTCCCACACTCAGTGAGGAGGCACTCAAGGTGCCACACTTGGTCACTAACCCCTTGTACCTTATTTTGGTTTTGAGGTCACACCTGGTGGCACTCAGGGGTTACTCCTGGCTCTGTGCTCATAAATCACTCCTAGCAGGTTCAGGGGACCATATGGGATGCCAAGAATCGAACCCAGGTCTGTCCTGGGTAGGCTGTGTGCAAGGCAAACGCCCTAACCACTGTGCTATCTCTCTGGCTCCTCATACTTTCTTTTGGTTGCTTTACTGAAGGCACCTCACATACTGCTTCATCATGTCATGCCCAAGATTACACTTTAGAGTGGTACTGGGGATCACAAAGAGCAATGCCACCAGGATAACACTTGGCAAGTGAGGGATGGTACTGGGGATTGAACCCTCAACTTCATATCTACAAGGCAGATCGATCCAACTGTTAACTCATCTATTTACCTATTGTGCCAGTGCCAAAGTATCATAACTACTTTTGCCCTGAATGTGTTAAAAAAATTTGGGAGGGGGAAACCACACTCATCTGTACTCAAGGATTACTTCTGATAGTGCTCAGGGGACGATATAGAGATGTCAGGGATTGAACCTAGGCCACTTGTATGCAAAGCAAGTATCCTTTCTATTGTACTATGGCTCTAGTTTCCTATTGAGATCTTCTTTACTGTATATATATATATATATATATATATATATATGTATATGTATATATATATATTTGTTTGTTTGGTTTTTGGTTATTTTGGACCACATTCAGCAGTACTCAGGGCTTACTCCTGACTATCTGATCAGGGATCACTGTTGGTAGTGCTTGGGGAGACCATATGAGGTACCAGAGATTGCACTTAGGTCAGCCACATGCAAAGTGGCCTTACCAACTCTACTATTGCTCTGGTCCTTATATATTTTTTTTTACTGGGGATGGGGTCATTTCAAGAAGTACTCAGGAGGGCAAAGGCTGAGAAATGGGCTGGATGGTTCAATGTTCAGGACTGGCAGTGTGGTTCAACTAGGGCCAACTAGAGTTTAACTAAAGTCCCAACTAGTGCTGAGACTCCCTAGGACTGACTTGTTGATGCTCAGAGGCCTAAAATCAGAGTGCCAGAAATCAGACCTGGGTTTTTGTGATGACAGCATGGGCCTGACTCCGAAGTCATCTTAAGTCTTACTAAAAAAAAATTGTTTTTTTTTTTGTGGGATGGAACAGCTAGCAGTGCTCAGGGATTAATTACTCCTCGATTTGTGCCTAGGATGACTTAAGGCAGGGTTCAGGAACAATATTTCCTGTCGGGGATTAGTTGGCCACCTGCAATCCTCAATAGCTATACTATCTCTCTGACCCCCAGATTTTTTAAAAAATATCCTTCAGTCATAATTTTTAACTTTCCATAAAGGTATAAAATATAACTTATTTATTCCTGGATGTTATTTCAGTGTTGTTACTATTGAACATGAAAGTTTGTTAACGATTACAAACCTGTCTCTAGATATACGTAGGATATTTTGGCCTCTGGCCATTTTGCTGAGTTCTCTTATTAATTGGAATTCAGTTGCATTTTAAGAAGACACTCATGGGAATTCTGTTTCTCCTTTTCTAACACTGATTCATTATTTTGTTTTCTTGGCATAATAAATTAGTCTCCAGAATGATAATGAATATTAACAGTCATCCTTGGCTTACTTCTGAAGTATGCAGATTAGCTCGTGTTTTTGATGATCAGATTAGAGGCAAGTCCTCATATCCTTAGCATACATTGAACCTTGAAAGATTAGCATAACTTATCCATGCTCTTCCTACATAAACACTTTTTTTTTTGACCAAGCTCTTGAAAAAGAACCTGTTCTCAAAGTTCTCTTGGTATCACTCAAGCATATTGGTGCAATTTTAAAGATCCATTTTTCAAGATACAGTAGGCATTTGCATCTCCAATTCTTCTGGTGTGGCACTGGATGCCATCATTGCTTTGTATGCTGAAATCTATTCAGCAATGACATAGGCAAACATTGTCATAATTTTCCAGGCCATTTGTCTCAACCTGAAAACTTGAAGTCATTTTACTTGAAGTAAAATATTTAGTGACCACTTTCTTTTCTTGAACTTCAGTGCCCTCTTTGTCCTCCTTAACTTCAGCAGTTAGTACACTGGCAGATTCCCTTGTTGAAAAAGAAAACAAAACTTTTGTCCTTGGCACCACACCTAACAGTGCTCAGAGATGGGAACATACTTGGTGCCAGAGATCCAACTGGAGTTGATTACATGTAAGCCAAATGATTTAAGCCCTGTACTTCCCCCTGCTTTAGGAAAATAGAATTTAAGCTGCCCTGCCCTATTGGTCTCCCAGACTGTTTTCAAGAATGACTGTTGGGGGCTGAAGTGGTGGTGCAAGTGATAAGGCATCTGCCTATCCTAGTCCTAGGATGGACTGTGGTTCGATCCCCCAGCATCCCATATGGTCCCCCAAGCCAGTAATGATTTCTGAGTGCAAAGCCAGGCATAACCCCTGAGCATCACCGGGTGTGGCCAAAAAAAACAAAAGAAAAGAATGACTGGGGACTAGAATTAGACACTGCTCAAAGGACTGAAGCAAAAGCTTGGAAAACACCAGGATCTGTCCTATTGAATCCTCTGCACCTAAGGTCTCCAGAGCAGCACCAGGTGTGGCACTGGTAGGGTCCAGAGCTACAGTGATCAGCACCATATTATCAGGTCCAAGCTTTAAATTCTTCAGTTGACTGGCTACCAGGATACTTAGCACTGCTCGGGTAGCTCCCTTCCTTTAAGAGTGCCTATTTCTGTCATTCATCCTTCCTGTTATGACCAAAATATGTCACCTCAAAATTCAGAGGCCCTTCAAAATGAAAAAATTCTACATAGTCTGCTGTCAATATTTTCATTGTTCGGGTGGGGTGACAAGGGTTAGGTCACTCTGGGCGGCGCTCAGGGATTACTCCTGACTCTGTGCTCAGAAATCGCTTCTCACAGGCTCAGGGGACCATATGGGATGTCAGGAATTGAACCTAGGTCCACCCTAGGTCATATGTGTGCATGACAAAACCCTACTGCTATGCTATTGCTTTGCCCCCTATGTTTTCATTTTTAATGCCTCTACCTTCCTTCTCTTAAAATATCTTCTTACCATGATCAATAGAACTGGGAGCTGAACAGCAAAGGGGCTGGCCAGGGGGAAAAGCTGTAGAGTAATGGTGTCAGGTTCTTGGCATTGGTGAAGAAATTGGTACTATAAAACAGTGAAAAATACTGTTTTTATACTGTCCAATACTGTTATAAACTATGATACTGCAATAATTTTTAAAATAAAAGTATTATCTTAAATTGTAGGTTCTGAGAGCCTTTGTTTCTCAGATGATCTATCATAGATATTCAGGGCCCATGGGAAAAATACTCCCTTTTGGATCTCTGACATTTCCGAAATCCAATCTCCAAAAGATTAGATTATATGGATGATTACACTCTGAATTTCACTCATTTCATATGAACAATTCCACAATGTCAGGCTCGTTTTCTCTCAAGGCTCCTGTCACTAAGTTCCAACCTCATCTTCTTTTGCTGACAGAATTAATCACAAGAACCCCCAGTGGTGCTTCTTCTATCTTCCACCCTCAGTTCCCACTTCCAAAAGCCAGGTCAGCCAAGGGAAGAGCAGATGCTCTGTCTTCCCTGGAATGCCAATACCTGAACAGTCAAGAAGTCCCTGAGAGGTCATATGCCAGCATGATGTCTAACATCCAGGCCTCCTTGATCCCATCCTCAGCATCTCCTGCACAACCCACCATGAGGACTTGCCAGCACAATGGTGTTACCTTTCCATGACAACTGTTTCAGTTCCCTAGTAGGATTCATGGAGCAGGAGCCACTTCTAGGAAACCCAAGGAATGCACAAAGTTTCTAATGATTTTTCACAGGAGATGGGGGGATGAAAGACTGCCTCCTAGTTGAGCTGCAAAGTAAATACAATTCCATATTCCCAAACAGAACTAAAACTTCAAGAAAAGGCTGACAAATGATACTGATATCAAGCCTGTGGTTTGGACCATTGCTTTGCTCCTTCCTTGGACTCAAGGAGTGGGAAGCTCCCAAGCGTATTTCTCTCTAGAGTGCTACAGAAAAAAATCTCTGCCAATGGCAAGAAAAAGTTGAGCAGCTCAGTTAATGATGGGTCTATAACCAATGGCTAAGAACCATGGTTCTCCAGTGGAAATGCCTTTTCCAAGCTCTACAGTTACCAGCTTGGATTTTTTTTTTTTTGGTTTTGGTTTTGGGGGCCACATCTGATGATGCTCAGGGGTTACTCCTGGCTATGCGCTAAGAAACTGCTCCTGGTTTGGGATATCATATGAAACGCTAGGGATCTGTTCGTCCTGGGTCAGCTGCGTACTAGGCAAACGCCCTACGGTGCACCTCCACTTTGGCCCAAGAATTACCAGCTTTTAATAGGTGACAATGGCAGCCAGAATCTGATTGCCTGCCTGAATACTGGGGCACTGGCCAGGGTCACTATATACAGAGGGGGAAAAAAAAATCAAAGCCTACAATTGGTGTGCCCTGCCTCCATTCTGTGACATCTATTCATTGATTAAACCCGCCAACAGTCTATTGAAGCAGGGGCAATTATAAGGAAATGGGCCAGAAAAATGAAGAGGTTTCCCAGAGTAGCACAGCCAGTACAGAGCTGAGACTCAACACAGCGATATGAACAAAGGCAACAGTGCCATGCTGTGATGAGAAGCGAGTGGACACTTAGCTGTGGCTTTGCTGTGGCTACTCATGGGATAATGGGTAACTCATTTCACTTCCAAGAGCCTCATTTGGGGACATTTATTAAGCCAGAAACTAAGACTAAACTTAGTCTCTGACATGACTAATGGGGAGATAAAATAAGATATATTACCCCAGCCGGAGAGATAGCCTGGAGGTAAGGCATTTGCCTTTCATGCAGGAGGTCATCAGTTCGAATCCCGGCATCCCATATGGTCCCCTGTGCCTGCCAGGAGCAATTTCTGAGCCTGGAGCCAGGAATAACCCCTGAGCACTGCCGGGTGTGACCCAAAAACCACAAAAAAAAAAAAAAAGATATATTATATTACCCAAGGTTCTCAAGCTTATTTGATCTTTACTGCCTTCTTTTTAGGGGAAGGAAAAAAAATAAAGAATTCAGTCAGCATCCACCTCAAAGTTTATCTTAAGAAAATACACAGGAAGTGTCTCTCCACCCCCTTATTTCTGTGCTTCCAAGGGTCATTATCACCTACTTTGGAAGAAACTGCTTATTAGTCCACCACCATTTTGATATTTGCCATTTATTCCATTTATTTATTTTTGGTTTCTGAGGCCAGACCCAGCTGTGCTAGGGATTTAATCCTAGCCCTGTGCTCAGGGACAACTCCTGATGGTGCTTAGGGAACTATATATAGTAGGAGGTATCAAATTGGAGTCAGAAGACAGCAGGGCAAGTGCCTTAACAACTCTGTACTGTCTAGATCAAGATTACTCAGTTTCAACACAGTAGAAACTACACATCAACCAAGCAGGTCATCAGAGACCAACAAACTGCTACAGGTCATTATTAATTCCATGTAAGCAAAGCACTTGGTATAAAATAGAGAATCTATTTGAAAACTGTACCTTTTCCATAATGGGACTGAAGAGAAAAATATGGCACAGTCTTAGAAAAGCAACACATTCCAAATGTTAAGGTCTATTAATTAAAGATGAGTTTTCACAGTAACTCAGTAGTTTTATTAATTTTTTAAGTGACTAGAGATAAAACATGACTCTACCTCAATTTTACCTTGTCTGAAAAGGTCAGACTTTACATGTTGCAGGCCTGGTTTAGATACCTTTGTGTGGACTTCTAATTGGCCAAAGGAAATTGTCCCAATTTGTATCTTTCAACAGGCTTTATAAGCAATCAACTTGGAACTAATTCTGGTGTTAGCATAGGTTCTATTGGAATCCACACTTGATTATTAGGGTCTGATAAATGTGAACAACCTGAGCCAAAGGCACCACAATCTTTTGCAACATCAGTTCCCTGGAGCTATTTATGAAAGCACTTGGCCCAACATCAATGCATAGTATCTATAGCTAGTGTGTGCGTGGTGTAGCAGGCTATATTTAATTCTCCTAGGTCATTTATCAAGCGTCTATTCCTGAAAGCTTCACTTTGGTCATGAATTCCCCCGCTGTTCCTAACTTGACATTAAATGGTCTCTGACTGTAAAACCGTGGAACAAAACATCCCCATTTCAAAGAGTGATGAGTCTTTTACAGCTTAATGAGAATTCGAAACTCTTTCCCAGGTGAACCTAAACAGGACCTGTGACTCCATCTTTGAGTCTAGACTTTTCTGGTGGCAGAGCTGTGATCAAGAGGTTTCAAAGAATGACTGTAAGTAGGCATGAACATTTTCTATCAAAAATCCACTTAATCCTAGTGAAATTTCTTTTTTTTGGAGGGGTGGCCACACCCATACGCCTGGCTCTGTGATCAGAAATTGCTTCTGGCAGGCTCAGGGGACCATATGGGATGCCAGGAATTGAAACCAGATCTGTCCTGGGTTGGCTATATGTAAGGCAATGCCCTGCCACAGTACTATTGCTCCAGCTTCCAATCCTAGTGAGATTTGTGTCACATTTTGCACTGACTCCCAATTTCATGTGAGGCTTGGATGAATATTTACCATGGGGCTGTAAGTAGTGATGAGAAGATCCAGGATTTTAGCAGTTGTAGATCAACATTAGGATCTGAGTTCAAAGAATAAATATTTCATAAATTCATCTTGGCACAGCAACTCATAAGAAAAAGTTCATTTAGGGCTCAGAGTGGTAGCACAGCAGTAGGGCATTTGCCTTGCACACGGCTGACCCAGAACAGACATGAGTTTAATCCCGTATCCCATATAGTCCCCGAACCTGCCAGGAGCTATTTCTGAGCACAGAGCCAGGAATAACACCTGAGTGCCATTGGGTGTGGTCCCCCCCAAACAAAACAAAAGTTTATTCAATTTCTGTCCTGCTTTAAAAAAAATACTGATACAAATATAGTTGCTTTTCATTAAAGCATTCACTTCTGATAAACTGAAGTGCTTTCCCTTCCTGGTGTCTTTTCTGTGCTTCTCTATTCTTTCCTCTTTGCTTTCCATTTTTTTCCCTCCCTCCCTCCTCCTTTTTGATTTTGGGGAAGGCATGTAGGGGATAGAACTATGGCCCCACATGCAAGCCAAGTGCTGCATATCCTGGTGCTGTCTCTGGTTTCTTATAGTCCACAAATGCCCTTCCTCCTACCCCAAGGGAGCTCTCACTTCAGCATTCCAGTGCCCTTTATCTTAATTGATTGTGAAAATGGGGCCCCACAGCAGTTTTGCCCAAAGTTTACTCCTGACTCTGCTCAGAGATCACTGTCGGTAGTGCTTAGGGATGCTGGGATCCAACCCAGGTTGGCTACATGCAGGGCAAGCTTCTAGGGGGCTGTACTACTATCTCTCCACCCACTAGACTTTTTTTTTGGTACAGGTTAGTAACCGTATTAACAGGTTTGCCTTAGTCATCGTTTTAAATTTGTTCCCACCAAGTATCATCCCAGAGCCCTCAAGCAACAAGAAGACAAAATAATCATTGTCAAGAAAGCGCAGCTGTCAGAGTGTAAAATAATGTTTAAAAAGACAATTCTTGATTGATCATCCTTTGCATTTCTAAGAGTGATGGCAGATCTAGTCAGGAGCTGAGAGTGTATTTTTCCACTCCAACACCATCCAAATTCACCCACATGAATGAAATGATTATTCATTTCAGAATTAAGTTCATGTTTGATGAATAAAAAATGCATGCTCTAACAAGGACAGGTTTCAAACATTATAACTGCATAAGACAGCAATACAAGTGGAAGCTAGAAACAAACTGCATACATGTGTCTGAAGTGACACAGAGGATTCGTCTGTGTTGATTTTCATTAGTATTGAAAATCTCCCCAATGATCTTTTCTGTTTCCCAATTTTGTAGGTTTTGAGAAGCTTCTATAAGAAATAGCCTTCGTTAGCTTCTGAAGCCACACCCAGGGCCTAATTCTAAGACCCTGTGTAATTGTCTTTAATATAGTGCCCATTATTCAAGCATGGAAAGAGTATGGCTTAGCTATTAGCATAGAAACACCTCTTGCTTTTGAGGTCTCTGTTATAACAGAAAGTAGATGCTTAATGCATTTTCCATTCAGGAGGGGACAATCAGGTAGATTTCTAAAGATTTCTTAGAGCATAAGCTTACAAGGATGTGAATCTAATTATGTGGAGCTTTCTGTACTGCTTAGACTACAGTGTCTTGGGTACTTTTAATCCTCTGGTCTCTCTCCAATAAAACCACTAGTGAGTCTTGAGATGTAGGTGTGATTTTAGGTCCAATATAGCAGAAATTTAATTGTAACTAAAAGTCAATCTGTCTTCAACTGGTGCTCAAATGCAACAGGAAGTCGAAGGAGAAAGTTTTCTAAAAGCTTCCAAAAGGAACCAAACTGTACCTATTAGAAATTAATTCCTGGGCCCGGAGAGATAGCACAGCGGCGTTTGCCTTGCAAGCAGCCAATCCAGGACCAAAGGTGGTTGGTTCGAATCCCGGTGTCCCATATGGTCCCCCGTGCCTGCCAGGAGCTATTTCTGAGCAGACAGCCAGGAGTAACCCCTGAGCACCGCCGGGTGTGACCCAAAAACCAAAAAAAAAAAAAAAAAGAAAAGAAATTAATTCCTTTATTGGGGATGGGACAATAGCACAGTGGTAGGGCATTTGCCTTGCACATGGCCATCCCTGGATGGACCTTGGTTCAATTTCTGGCATCCCATATGGTCTCGTGACCCTGCCAGGAGTGACTTTTGAGTGCAGAGCCAGGAGTAAACCTTGAGTGCTGCTGGATGTGGCCCCAAAACAAACAAAATAAACAATGAAAAAAATTAATTCCTTTATTATTTTTCTATTGTGGGTTTGGGGCCAGATCTGGCTGCACTCAGGGGACAAGATATAGTGATGGGGATCAAACCAATATCAGCCACACACAAGGCAAGCACTTTACCTGCTGTTCTCTTCAGCTCCCACCATGGTTGTTATGTTATCCCCAAGTTCCTTTTCTTTTTTTCATCTTCAGGGCATGATCTCATGCTGATTATTAGCTATACTTCTGGAAACTGGCTTTGAAAACTGGCAAATATCAATTCTTCCAGCTTCTATAACTTTACTATTATAAAAGCTAAGATGACATGATTAATTTTACTTCATCCGACTGATCATGTTTTAAGGAGCAGGACTCAAGAATAGGATTCCAAATCATTCTCCAAAAAAAAAAAAAAAGGTACTTGAAAAGATTAAAAGGTGTGTGACCTTACTGAGAGGGGAAAAATGCAATTAAAGCAGAAAGTCTGCTCTTTACCCATCGGACTAACAAAGGCTTAGAAAAGTTAGTGAAGGCAGCGAAGGCTGTGAGCTGGCTTCCGGTGGGATCACAGAGGGAAACTGATGAAGTAGCAGAGGGAAAGGAGCTTAGGCAATCTTTGGAGGGAAATCTCATTAGGCGGTATCCAAAGTCAATATGCAAATACCTTTTGACTCAGCGGCTCTACTTGCAGGGAATTTATTCACAGATAGATTTGTTCAAATGCACAAACAGGATGCCCCAAGGTGGCCACAAAATTGTCAATTTAGAGACTAGAGGCAGCTGAAATGTCTATCAATATTAATTGGTAAAATAGATATGCTTGTTTACACACAGAATAGCTCTAGATTGGCAGAATAAACGTTACACAACATCTGCCTCTAAGAACTAGGGGAACTATGGACTAAAAAAGGGATAGGATAAGCAATGTCCAAATAGTGTGTTTAGGTTTCTGAGCTGGAGCACTTAGAGAATTTGTCTTGCAAGCAGCCAACGCAGGTTTGATCTCTGGCATCCCATATAATCTACCACCCTAAGCACAGAGCCAGGAGAATGCCTTAAGTGTCACCTGATGTCCCCACTTCAAAAAACAAAGTCTAAATTAGACAAGTTGTAAATTGGGCACGGTTTACATTCTCCCACTTTTTTTGTTTTTAGCCCATACCTACTGGTGCTCAGGGGTTACTCCTGGTTGTGCTCAGGGGATTATATGGAGTGCCGTGGACTGGACCTGAGTTGGCTGTGTACAAGGCAAATGCCCTATACCAGCGATGGTGAACCTGTGGCACTTGAAGGCCTTGCAGCTGTCCCGCAGGAAGGTTGGCAATTAAGATATATGACTCACAGCGGGAGGTGAATGTGCCAGTGTCTGCTTTGCAGCTCACCTGGCAACAGGGCTGGACTGGCCATTGGGAGGACCGGGCATTGTGTGGCAGTTTGGGCACTCGGGCTCAAAAAGGTTAGCCATCACTGCCCTATAATCTGGTCCCTACTTTCCCAATGTTTTTGAGTCCCAACTGGTCCCAGTAGTACAGCTTTTAGGAATTCTCATTAATTTCTCCCTCCATGCCAATTTTGCCTTTTGTTGAAGGGAAAACACCATCCATATTGTCTATTCCATTATTTTCAGAAAAACTATAACTTCTATTCTTTTTTTAGGCCCTTTCAAAAAGATCCCCAGGGAGATTTTGCTCTTAGACTGTTACCATTCCAGTGAGACTCTTAAGGCTTACAACTGACACCTCTTTGCATTTTGCTAAACTTAGAACAGACCTTTCCTCTGACCACCGGAGGGGAGAGACCATTTCAGATAGACTTCAAAACTCCTTGTCCTATTTCTTACTAGGTGGTCAGCTAGAGTCTTAAATCTCAAGAGCTGCTAAAAATTGCTACCAGTTCACAGGCCACAAAGAACAAAGCATCTGAAACATGTCGTTAAATTCTCAGATGAGGGAGATGAGGAAAACAGAGGCTTAGAGAAGATAAGAAACTTGGGGCAGGAGAGATAGATGGAGGTAAGGTGTTTGCCTTTCATACAGAAGGACGATGGTTCGAATCCCGGCATCCCATATAGTCCCCCGTGCCTGCCAGGGGCGATTTCTGAGCATAGAGCCAGGAGTAACCCCTGAGCATTGCCAGGTGTGACCCAAAAACGAGAGAGAGAGAGAGAGAGAGAGAGAGAGAGAGAGAGAGAGAGAGAGAGAGAGAGAGAGAGAGGAGAGAGAGAGAGAGAGAGAGAGAAAGAGAGAGAGAGAGAGAGAGAGAGAGAGAGAGAGAGAGAGAGAGAGAGAGAGAGAGAAGAAACTGACCCAGAGTCTCACAGTCAATGAAGGGTGATGCTTGAAATTAAGCTATGAAATTCCAAAGCATCCATATTTCATGATACCAAGAGAATGAGGGCACTTGCTTTTTGGATCCCCAGCAGTCACTACTCCAAGCTGTCACCTATCTCATGCCTGATACTCCTCGTGCCATCCCACTGCATTTCTGGACATCTGTCCTAAACTGATGTGTGCTATACTCTGTCCTCCCTTAGCTGGAATTTTTTTTTTTTTGTGGTTTTTGGGTCACACCCGGCAGTGCTCAGGGGTTATTTCTGGCTCCAGGCTCAGAAATTGCTCCTGGCAGGCACAGGGGACCATATGGGGCGCCGGGATTCGAACCGATGACCTCCTGCATGAAAGGCAAACGCCTTACCTCCATGCTATCTCTCCGGCCCCTAGCTGGAATTTCTTAACCCCAACTCCAGAGAGGGAAGGGGAGAGCAGTACAATGACTTACACTCGGTGTGACAACCTCGAAATAGCTATGATATAATGCAAGTCCTTTAAAAAGAGCCCAGTTCAGCTATTTTTCTGCCTTATCATGAGACCTGAGCAGAGAGATTTAGCTGCTCAGAAGGATGTCCATTCACTTAGTTTTTGTTATCATATGGATTAAGAGAAAGAAGAGGTAGGGTCCAGAAAGACAGTTCAAGGAACTGGAACATGTTTTGCATATAGTAGGTCCAGATTCACTCCCTGCCAACAGATGGTCCTAGAACTATGGATTGGAGTGGGTGGTGCCCAAGAATTGAGCTCAGAGTAATCCTGAGTACCACTGGTTATAGTACAAAAACAAAACCATGAAAACACCCCTCCAATTTATAAAATTTGTGTATTTTCATTTGAGACCATACCCAATGGTACTCAGGATTTAAGCCTGGCAGAAGTTGGGGGACCATATACCAGTGCTGGAGGAAAAAATCCAGGTCAGACATATGTGCAAAACAAGCACTCTCACTCGTTTGCTATCTCTTTGTCTCAAATTAAAATTAAAGGGAAGTGGTTCATCGGGAAAGAATGTGTCCCATATGTATGATGTCCTGGGTTCCATTCCTATCTCCAGGGAAAAAGTTAAAACAAATCACTAAAGGGTGTGTGTATGTGCGCGAGTGCATTTTATGACTGAAACCCAACTACAAACATGTTTGTAACCATGGTGCTTAAATATTAAAAAAATAATAAACAAAAACAAAAAACCACGCAGATCCACTGAAACAAGAGCAAACATCATCAGAGGAAGCCAGATTTTCCAAATGAGGTGTAATATCTGCCCACCTACACTCTCCTGGGGTTCCACCTCAATCACTTCAGCAGAGCCTAGTAATTTCCATTTTTAAGAAGTTGTTTAAGTCATTCTTTGGTTTCCTAATTTCAGGGAGAATAAGATCTACTGGCAAAAGCACTCAACAACTACAAAAAAGTATGTTTTGGAACTTACACCAAACCTGAGGTGTTATGTGTTCTGCAGGCACATGGACTTACAACGTGCTACATTTTATGCCCAGAGACCTGCTCCCCACTTTATTTACAGCAGTTAGCTTCTCTCTCCTCTTTCTCCCTCTCTGCCTCTATCCTCTTGCCTTGCATTTGTCTGTGGCCTTTGGAGCGAAATGGTAGAAGCAAATCACCCTAGGCCCATTTAGGATATTTACCTGGTACTTGGGGGAGATTCAGTGAGGGAACTGACTCTGAGCCAAGTTCAGGAAACATTGATCCAAAGGGATCGATAAGGCTGCTCAGGGAGTTCGCTGATGAGCTCAGATCTTCGAGGGCCAGTTAAAAAGTAGGAAAGTCAAGGGCAACAAACACACCAGTCCTCAGCTGCATTCAAAGCCAGACCCAGGAGCTAGATCCACTGAGCTGGAAGGAGGTGCAGTATTAACAGACACGACTCCCGCACTGCCTCCCTTTTTTTCCCTCTGTGTTTGAGGTGAAGGAGAGCCATTTTTAGCAGAAATAATAGAGCAAGAAATGAAATAAGCAAGAAGGGTTTTGAAGGCCAAAGTAATTACTGGGCATGATTTCAAGACCTCCAGTCCTTATGAATTACATCTGTCTGATGACACTATCAATTCACTGTTACATAGACAGATCCTGAGGGAATCACACAAAAATGATGGATATGACAGCAGTCAGCCTGTGAGTTTCAAAAATGCAAAGAGCAAATTCAATTTATTACGGAACAGGGAGCCTTACTTTTTGCTGCAGGGCTTATTCCATTCAGGGCTTTCAGGAAAGAACTCGCAGGGGTTCACTCCCCCAATGAACAACTGTTCCCCCCCCCCCCATTCTCTGCAGAGGGGCTCGGGTATCACTTGTGTAGAAACAGTGACTATACATGGAGAGAAGGTTCTCACGTGGGAGGGTAATAAGCAGGAATATGGAATTCTGTGGGGAGGAGGTTATTAGCTGGTGACACTGATGGACCAGGTCACAGACCATTGGAACACAGCATTTGAACAATTACTGGACACAGTATTCTAGTTAGTAATGGAGCCTCGGTGGATAAAATGCTTAGAACTCTCACTTCAACAGAACAGTTGCCAAGCAGAGGCAGAAGGGGAACCAAACTATGCAATGATGAAAGGGTGAGGTTCACTGGGGTTACAATTCTTACTACTTACCAGCTGTGTGCCCCTATGCAAGGTGCTCAGTTAACCTCTAAATTTCCCCATGTTTGAAGAGAGGCTCCATTCACACCGAAGTGGCCAGGAAGATCAGGCACAATGTCAAGGAGATTATAGCAGGCTCATTTGGTCAAAGTGTGTGTCACACGGGAGCCATGTCTGTGGGAGTGCGCCTGCTAGAAAGACCTCTACTCTGCTTAACAGGAAAGGGAAGTCTCCAAAAAGAATATCTCACTCACCGAAGAATGCTCACGTGAAGCCACTGACTGCAGAAGGGTAAGTGGTGGGCAATGTTACCCCCAAATGCTCAGTCTAGAATAGCTCAGGTCCCGTCAGACCAGCTCACAGATGATATGTGGTTGCCTCTTAAAGGGTGAGATGTTTCCTTTAGAATGGATGGTGGTGGAATAATTCATCCACTGGTGGTAGGAACAAAGGTATGAGTTATGCAAAGCTCATCCTTCAGAACAGTACTGGCTCCAGATGAGTTTGAGAAGGGGGTACTGCAAGGCAAAGTAGTGAGTGTGCCTTTATTGGTGCAAATAGAAATAGATGACAGGAAGTGGGTCAGAGCTTAGAAAGGGACTCAACTGGGTATAGTCAGAGCCAGGGGAGAAGACATATTCTGAGCAAATGCTTAAGAGATGAACAGGAGTGGGGCAAGAGACTGGAGGGACAGCACCTGGGCAAAAGGATCCATGATTGCAGAGGCACAGATGAGAATCACAGCAGAGGACAGTGCATGCCAGGAATGCATGTACTAGTTTGAAGTTGTAGGAGTTTCAACAAAAGGGTGGGAAATGGAGAGACATCTGTGAGCAATTGGAGGAGAGAAAATAGTGGGAAGGGGCAAATTCTATAGATAATGCTCTGAACCTCACCCACCAGGGATAGAAATTCTAGATATCAACACAGAAATGACACCATCACACAGTGATCCTAAAAGATCCCTCTAGTAACTGCAAGGAAAGCATGCCAGTGGGGAGAAGACTAAAGATGGGAACCTCAGGCAAAATGCTTCTTGACCAGAAAGGATGTGGTCAGGAGGTCGGTGCTGGTGGAACAAGATGCTGGGCTGATACAGATCAGCAGAGCTAAAGGAACAAGAGTTCTGGGCTGCGTTGACATTGTGACAGAGGGAGGAAACATTTTCTCAATGTATAAATCTTACCAAGGGTAGTGAAAAGAGAATTTGAGAAAGACTATTTTTATTTTTCTGCTTTTTTGGGCCACTACCAGTGACACTCAGGGGTTACTCTTGGCTAAGAGCTCAGAAATCGCTCCTGGCTTGGGGGACCATATGGGACAATCAAACCGCTATCCGTCCTAGGTTAGCCGTGTGCAAGGCAAATACCCTACCACTTGCACCACTGCTCCGCCCCCAAATTTACTTATTTTTAATTTAAAAAAGCATGAACTTGAATTTGAAGACAGTGGAGTCCACCTGGGATAATAAAGTGCAAGGACATCTGCAAACTTGGGAACATCTAGGGTTAGAGACAATGACCTATTGTCAATAGCCCTATAAATCATGACAGTGTGTGAAGATGGAGGGGGGAGATAAGCAAGAAGAGCAGTGAGTAGTAGTAGGAGCCCCAGGGAACACCTGGATTTAGAGGAAGACACAAGAGACTGTGGCAGAGATGCAAGAAAAAAGTCAGGAGCCCAAAGAATCAGGTATTAGAGAAATCAAAGAAATATGGTTTCAAGAAGGTCAACAGTCACCAGTTTCCAAAGCAATTTGGAAATTGGTTCTGAGTTGAAGAAGGACAAGGGCACATATCATGAAATAGTAGGAGTATGTGTGACATCAAGACTTGATTGCAGACAACTTGATTTGTGCAAGTTCTTTTGATCAAGTAATATCTGTGTATCCACTGCCAGTCCAATTGACTTTTTGTCCTGAACAGCAGTGGAAGCAGGACAGACACCAACCTGTCACCATAGGACTGGTTATGGGGACCCATCCTTACCTCTTCACTAGACTTAGCACCTAAGACAGGTACTAGAACTTTCCCAGTGCTGCCATTATTCATCCTCCCTGCCTAAACATGAAGTTCTGACCCCACTGAGCAGTCTCACTGAGGGGGATTATGCTCCAAGCTATCATACCCAGTGTTCCCCTGCAGCCTCCTAAGGGCTCAAGGTCCCATTCTCTCTGTATCATCCACAAAGAAAACATCCGCAGAGCAGTGTCAAATGAAGATGGAGTCCAAAGACGCAAGAACAATTTTTATTCCTTGGAAACACATTTATAAAAATGTATCAGTAAGATGAAAAGATTCAGAACATGTTTATTTGTATGCAGCACATACACCCAGATCAAAACATCTGCTGAATGGAATAAGCCTGTAAACAGCTATTTTTGGGGAGAATTTAGCGGTGAACCAATCTACCATGCGGCAGAGTGGGATGGATTCGCTCCTCTAGAGTGTGATTTTGTGTGTGTGTGTGTGTGTGGTTTTTTGGGTCACACCCGGCAGTGCTCAGGGGTTATTCCTGGCTCCATGCTCAGAAATTGCTCCTGGCAGGCACGGGGGACCATATGGGACACTGGGATTCGAACTGATGACCTTCTGCATGAAAGGCAAACACCTTACCTCCATGCTATCTCTCCGGCCCCTAGAGTGTGATTTTTGTGGCAACCAAAGGAGACCATATCTGAGCAATAAAATATCTCCAGAGTAGAGGTTTAAAAAAAGGGCCAAATTACAATCACATATATAAAAATATTGTATGAATGGATATAAAAATATTAATGAAAAAGATCTCTATCCTTTTCAGTAAGGCAAAAAAAATGGCTTGGAATAGGATGTGTGGGGGAGAAATAAATATAGGGGTACCTTTCTACCCTTGAAGACAACATATTTCCTGGGTCTACGTAAAGACTATGTAATACCCATCCCATCGTATTTTCCAGAATGTGTTAGCACATCTTCATTCAAATCTTAGATGTTTTCACATGAACTATAAGAGTATCTTGGATTGCCTGTTGCTTTTTGCAAGAGGAAAATTTAGGTAATAAAACAACTCTAAATTCTACAAATTCTGACGATCCAGAGTCCTAATTTTGTCTCGTGAAATCATCCAAGCTAGCAGCACTGATCATTAAGTCATTAAAAAATTATTCTTGTGCTTGAGCAGCAAAGTCTATCCAAAGAGATGCTATGCAATTTTTGATTAGTCAGATCATTAAAATTCAAAGTGTCTACACTGCTTTAAAGATGAAAGTTTCCGCACGTTTAAGGAACAGCTGACAAGTTACAGAGTTGAGTTTCTGAGAGGGGTCTCTGCTAGAAAAGGGGCTATTGTGGGTGTTGAGAACATCAGTTTGAATATTATGTCTTCAGTTAAAAAAAAGATGAGATTTGAACAAATTTGAGACACATGGGATTGTTGGGATTGTGTTGTACCCAACCTACTCTTCTTAGAGAAGATAGGGACTGGCTTATTCAAGCTCACACAAGAGTAGGAGCTATGCCCCACAGATCCCTATGCAGCAGGACACGACATAGCCTGCTTCTTGTTTTTTCTAGTTTTCTTTCTCATTAGATAACAACAAAAATATATTAGGAGCTGAGGCCAGAGCAATAGCACAGTGAGTAGGGCATTTGCCTTGCACATGGCTGACCCAAGTTTGATCTCCGGCGTTCCATATGGTCCCCCAAGCCTACCAGGAATAATTTCTGAGCGCAGAGCCAAGAGTAACTTCTGAACACCGCCGTGTGTGCCCCCCCCCAAAAAAAAAGAGACAGAGCAAAAGGACAAGCGTAGCTTTGAATCCAATTTAAAAATCAGAATATCAAAACGATTCCTGAGTCTTTAACTACCTCCATTTGATTCAGAACACTGTCAGTCCTGAGTCAATATTGACTAGTTAGGGTTTTGGTGACCCTCAACTATTTACATGGACATGGAAAAGATCTGGAAGAACTCTTCTTAGAGACATATCCGTTCGAGGCCAAGACACTTAGGATGGAATATCATGTAACTAGGGTGGTGGGTGAAAGTTAGGATTCTTCAGTCTCTCAAAGTGCAGTCATAAGTTTATCTCGATACATCACACTCTGTATTCCTCCTAAGTTCTTCTGGTTCTGGTCGTGGACATAATCAGAACGGCCGTCACCTCCGCCGGCCGATGCTTTCCAATGTGACCTCTCATCCTGAAAGGACGGCCTGGTTCATTTGCAGAGTGGATGGTTGGTTAGTTGGGGTGGCGGGGGGGGGGTGGGGGGATGAAAGAAAATTCAGAAATGTGAGTGAAACAACACAAGCATGAAGGAAATGGGCAGAGGGAAACCATGGGCTGGAGGTGGGAGAAATGGCTTCCACACAGAAACCAATGGGTTTTCTACTTGAAAGTACTTTTAAAATTAGGGGCCAAAGAGAGTACTGGGGTTAAGACTCTTTGCATAAACCAACCCAGTTCGATCCCTAGCATAGGATCCCCCAAGCACTACCCGAGTACTACCTAGGTGACCTCCAAACTAAAATATATATATAAACAGATGTGTGTCATCTATCAATTTCCTAAGTGCAGAAAAACTCTGTCTTAAGTATGTCCTGTTTTTTTTGGGTCACTGATGTGCCTGGGAGTCTGTAGAGAATGAGGTAGAGAGGGCTCCCTGTCCCATAAGCTTCAATGTAGGATGTAGTGCAAAGGCAAAGTGCTGGGACAAGAAGCCTCTTTTGCAGGCAAACCTCAGGTTTTGCTTCTCTTTCTCTGGCAAATGGGGTGAAACACAGAATTGATTGTTCCAAGCAAGAATCTTCTTGACCCAGCTCCAGACTATACTGAGGCTGCAACCGGGGCCCCCAGATTCTGCCCTCTCAGAAACCCCCTGGAAAGATAATTCGGTCCTATCCCAAAGGTAAGCAACCTTCGAAGCAGGAAGAAATGTGAATTTTGTAAAAAAAAATAAATGAGGTTTTCAAGTAACAACCTTTCTTTCCATCTCTTCCTATTCTCTTGTCTAGAAACTAAACTGCTTTGGCAGTTCAGAAATTGTCAGGGTTAGTACTTGCCCATGAATATCAAGAGCTTATTTTAAAAAAAATGTATACCGTTATGCTGCTGGTTTTCAGAATTCCTGGCATACATGGTCAGAACCAACTGATCTCACTCACCTTGTTCAACTAAGTAGATTTATTCCCATCACTCCCTTAGCTGTGCCTTTTCAGGGAACAATAGCACTGATATTACCATAGAGAAAAGCTGAACTGAACATCTGTTTCTGAGTGTCATACAGAAACACTAGTGAGGGCTGACGGAAATTTCCAGATCACATAAGGAATGTGTATCTCAACTAAACTATCACCAAAAGTCTTTTTTTTTCTTTTTTTTTGGTTTTTGAGCCACACCCGGCAATGTTCAGGGGTTACTCCTGGCTATCTGCTCAGAAATAGCTCTTGGCAGGCACGGGGGACCATATGGGACACTGGGATTCAAAACAACCACCTTAGGTCCTGGATCAGCTGCTTGCAAGGCCCCACCAAAACAGTCTTAACTCTACCTATCTAGACATGGTAGATAAAGTAGGAAGGATGAGGTGAGTAAGAAGCCCTTCAGCTAACATCCACCCATATCCATTTTTAGAAATAATTTTAATTGGAAACAAACTTAATTAGAAACAGTCAAGTCCATTCATTCACTTATATACAGTCATTGGCTATTTTCAACTACAAAGCGAAGTTCAATCCCTGGAACAGAGACAACAGTAAAAAAATATTGATTCTCTGGCCTTTTACAGAAATAGCTGACTAAAACTTGGATTTAAAAAAAGGGCATTCAGGGGCCGGGTAGGTGGCGCTGGAGGTAAGGTGTCTGCCTTGCAAGCGCTAGCCAAGGAAGGACCGCGGTTCGATCCCCCAGCGTCCCATATGGTCCCCCCAAGCCAGGGGCGATTTCTGAGCACATAGCTAGGAGTAACCCCTGAGCGTCAAACGGGTGTGGCCCAAAATCAAAACAAAACAAAACAAAACAAAACAAACAAAAAAAAGGGCATTCAGTGTCACACAAAAGTAAATCTGTCCCACCACCTCATCCTGGTGGGAAAAAAATAACTTCAAAACCAAACAAACAAAAAAACAAAACAAAACAAAAACTAACCCAAACCAAACCCACAAAAAAAAAAAAAAAAAAACAAAGACAAAAAACAGAAACAAAAACTCCAAGATTTTGTCAAAGTTTAAATCAATAAATAAAATTTCAAGATGGGAAAACATCACACCTCAAGCACAAAATTGGAGGGGAAAAAAAACCCAAATAAAAACAAAAAGAACAACAAAACCCCATGGTACCACAAGCAACCTAATTCATTTTTCTCATAAAACATAACTTTGGTAAATCTAGCCTTATCACTGGCATCTTTTGTTCTACGCCTGCAGCTGGGAACAGTTTCTGAGGCAGAACTTTCCTATTTAATCGGACCAGACCAGGCACACCACTGGAGAACGAAAGCGGGAAGTGGAGGTTGAGGACTGGTGTGTATGGGTGGGGGGCTTACCTGACATTTGGAGAGTGCGGGTGCCACCGAGGCTGGCTGGGGTGCACACTGGGATGGAAAGGCTAGAAACAAAACACCAGAGGCAATGACTCGGTGACCTTTGCATTGTGATGGCAATCCTTCCCAGTTTCCTGGCCCTGTGCATGGATCCGGAGTCCAGCTAGGCCAGGGTGATGTTCCCAGGGGGATCATGTTCCCCCACCACAAAAGGGCACTTCTGAGGAGGGGAGGATGTGGAAAAAGTGGACAGTGTCTGCTTCGAAAGGGCCCCAAGGGGGATACAAGGCAAGTACTGCTGGGCCATCTCTCTCACGGGAAAACCAGGAGGATCGAGAGCCATTCCTTCAAAAACAATGCTTGCCAGTGCTTCTGTGACAACTGGGCTTCCCCATGGCGCCTGCACTGAGACAATGACTGGTCTCTGCCTGCCTGCCTGCCTGCCTGCCTGCCTGCCTGCCTGCCTGCCTGTCTGTCTGTCTATCTGTTGTCTCCCCTCCCCCTTTGAAACAATTGAAACTCATTTTCTGAAACATGATTCAAAACAGAAAAAAAATTCAGCAACAAACCCAAAGCAAACCAGTAGATCACTTCTTATCCTGACAGACAGAGGGAAAGGAGGAATTATTTGTCCAATTTAAGACCAGAAAAAGAGGGTGATTTAAGGCAGATAGATGGGCCTGGCCCAGGAGCAGGTTGCCTTTCTGACGATGGCCTGCAGAGGGCAGCAGTCAGAGACACCGTCAGAAGCCTTGGGGCTTTTCCAGGCTACTGTCTGCTGGATAAATCAGGTGCTCCTGACATTTGTCACCCCAGTCTTAACACTATTACTCTTCTAATTATTTCTTCCTCTTTGTCTTCCTTCCCTGCTGCTCAGCGTAATAAGCAGAGGGCAGCTCTCTTGTTATGGAAAAATTCTCTGCACTACTGGCCACTCCATTTTTTCCCTGCACTACTCCCCGCCCATCTTAAATGACAGGAGTCTCTCTATTTCAAAAGTGCTGTCACATTCATGGTAGCCCCTCCCCGCACTGCCTCAAGGACATGCTAGAAAAAAAAAAAAAGAATAGGGAGAAAATATCCCTGTAGCAGAACTTCTGAGCTAAGCCAGGGTTTGCAAAGCTTTTTTTATCTCTCTCTCTTCTCTCTCTCTCTCTCTCTCTCTCTCTCTCTCTCTCTCTCTCTCTCTCTCTCTCTCTCTCTCTCTCTCTCTCCCCCTCCCTCCCTCCCTCCCTCCCTCCCTCCCCCGCAAAAAAACCCAAGAGTTTAGGTCTGTACTTTTCAACCACGGGCTCATAGGCATTTAAATAAAAGGTTTGAGGGGCTGAGAGAAAGTACAGTGGGTACACTTGCCTTGCATGAGGCTGACCTAGGTTGAATCCCTGATACCCCATAATGGTCCCCTGAGGTGACCAGGAGTGATGGCTGAACACTACCAGATGTGACCGAAAAACAAACAAAAAAAGTTCTGATGACTTGCTCAAAGTAGGCACATTTCTGATTTCTGAATCTTCTAGAAGCAGCTCTTCTCATTGGGTCTTCAACATAGGAGAAGCACCTCCAACCAGAAATACACTTTCTCTTCTACTGCCTGCCTTCCAACACCAGCAAATCTGATTTACTAGAGTATGGTGAAAGCCTGATACATAACACCCTGAAAGAATGAGATTCTCTGGTCTCTTTTGACAAGCTATTCACCCTCTACAGCTGTTAAGGAAGATTTTACTGCTAACCCATATGGCTCTCCACCAGGGCGGGTAAATCTCACTCAGGGAAGGGTGGAAGGCACATGTGAATGTAGGTGTGCCTGTCTAGGTCTATTAACTATTTACTCATTGAGCAGAGAAGAACAAAGCTAGACCTTCTGCCAGACCAGGAGCAAGTCATGAACAATGAAGAACGTCTCTTCCCAGAGGCCAGCAGTTTTCTCTTTACCCAGAACACAGCCGTCCCTCCTTTCTGCTTGGCTGGCCTCGTCAGGGTGAGAATAAAGTCAAGGTTGCTACACCAGACTTCTGAAAACTTTTCTGCATGCTCAGATGGTCAAGAAAGCCCCTGCTGAGGACTTTCTCAACTGACACCCAACATTTTTTGGTGGGGAGGGGCACATTGGCAGTGTTCCCTGGCTATGACTCTGCCTGGTGCTTTCTTTTGGTGATGCCTCTACGCGGGCCTTCCCCATGCAAAGCATATACCCCAGCCCCTGGAGTCAATTCTGGACCCCACACCTAAACCTTGGCAAAGCAACACAGACCTTTCATGCCTGGCCAGGAGCTGAGGAGCCAGGGTGGCAAAAGGGGCAAAGGGAAAAGCAATGTCTGGAAAGCCCATTTCAGGGATGCTTCATCCAAGGGGAGAATACAGAAGCACAGGGCGATGAAGCCAGGGTGAGTAGGAGGGCACAGCTCCGAGCTGAACTGGCTCTGCTTCAAGCACTCATCAATCAGCCAGCCATAGCACTTCCTCCCCTTCACTGCATTTCGGTCCCTCAAACCCAAGATGGCCTTGCAGAAAAGCAAAACAAAACTAAAAGCCACCTGTCCCTCTGCAAGTTGGATTCAGGAAGTCAAGGGAGGCTAGGACGAGTAATCATTCTAGCACAATGCTTTATAGAGCAGGTTCTAGAAGACACCCTCCACTGTGGTCAACTGAACATCACTGAAAATGGGGGAGTTTCGGGCTGGTCCAATAACAAAATTATTTTTGTAAACACTTGATTTAATAATGTGGGGCCAAGGACAGAGCTCAAGTGGTAAAGCACATGCAAGGCAGGTATGAAGCACTGGATTAATGCCAGGCACCACATGGCCTCTGAGCACACAGGAGTGGCCCTAATGGGCCCTGGGTAACAGTGGGTATGGTCCCACAGCTAATCAGTGAGTGAATGACTCAGAGGTGTGGTCAGAATAGGATTTCTCAGGGCTCTTGGTTCACCAATGGGCACTGAGGGATGGAAGGAACACAAAGGAGGCAATAGTTTCCAGCCATGAGATAGTAACTCTTTCCTGGAGGCACATCTCAAGAACATCATGTTTCCTGGGTAGTGATTGGAGATGCCTAATCTAGATGTTCCTAAGATGCTGTCTCTGACCTTCTCAAACTGAAAGTCCCTACTTTTTGCCAGGTTGAACAGGAAAGAGGGTAGCCCCAATGATCATGAGAAAGCAGGGGTGACATGGGAATGAAAAGTCTTTCCTCAAAAATAAAACCAAGAGAGGTAAGCTGTGTGTGTATATGTGTGCATGTATATGTGTGTGTGGCATGTTAGCTGTGCCATTGTGCATATCCTTGCATTATTTGTGCCATGGCTTCCTACCAAGTGAGATGCCTACTACAGAGCACAAGTCAGCCCAAGTTCTGATTCCCTTGATATCCAACTATCAGCATGAAGACAGCTCCACGTGGAAACTGAGACATTGAAGAAGTATAACATCAAATCTGGACTGTTTGGAGGCGACACTGGGTGGTGCTCAGGGTTTAGTCCTGACTCTGTGCTCAGACGTCATTTCTATCAGCACTTAGGAGACCATATGCAGTACAGGATTAGGAGCAGGGCCAGCAGCATGCAAGGCAAGTGCTTTAATTCTTGTACTCTCTACCCCAGCCCCTGCCATAAGAACTTTCAAATCTCACCTGGTAATTATGGACTTCAGGATTTGTTTTAGAACTAGAAAAAATAGAGAGAGAAAAGACATTGTAAGTTGAAGTGGAATTTCACAATTCCATTTGTGACGTGGAATTGTTATTGATTTATTTAACAACCACAAACTATTTCATCATGCTGTTAAGAACTTTCCCCCAAGTGATTCCCTTTTTGCTATCAACTCTCTCATGAATATATATAGATAACCAGAGACCACAAAGCAACTTTTCTTCAGCATCGTGGAGCCCAAAAAGAGAAGCCTCAAATGCTGGTGCAGAGCCCAGTATGTTATGTCTAGTACTGATGGCAAAAAGGAGGTCCTTACGGGCTGGCAAACCAGGCACTTTGTTGCCTTCCAGGCCTGCTGGAGAGGCTGGAGGAGTCCACCAGAGGGTTGGCGCTTTCTCCAACCAGCCAAACTTTTGCTGCTGTGGGTCCCGTGGCCAGCAACCATGTGATTGGCACCTGGCCATTCCCTTTGGAATGTTCATCATACAAGGCTCCCCTTGGGAGCATTACATATGTTATTTAATGCAAACCATAAGGCTTTGTGGCAGGTCAATGACCCCACCTCATTTCACAGATAAAAGCTGAGTCCCCTCACAGAGGCACTAAAGAACTTGCTAAAGGTCACCTGGCCACACTGCATTGGGCTGGATACCTGGCCCCATGCCAGTCACTCAATTCTCCCCACTCAGCCCAGATGGCCCACCCCAATTCTGGGATCTCCCATTTTCCTAGACTCTTAAGTCAAATGACTTTGGGTCCCAGCATGTCTATAGATAGGAGGTTGGTTGTAACCTCTCTGTGTTGAACCTGAAAGCTTGGCAGCTGTCATGAAACAGGACATGGTGATGGGGTAGCTCAGGGTCTGACTGGAGCTCTATTCCTTGCAGTGAGAGCCAGTGTATGGTGCGAGGCTCAGTGCCAGCATCCCTCTTGCATCTCTGAACCGGCCCCCATCCAGATTTCATCAGGAAGGTTAAGTGCTCTGAAAGATGCTATTTTTCTGCGATCACCTCTGCAGCCCCGAGCACAGTTCTGTCCCTGGTTCCCACAGCAATTCTCTTCACCCTGGGATCCCACAGGCTTCGAAGAGCAATTGCACAGCTGCAAACAGTAGTTATTAGCTCATTTGTTCCTAAAGGGTGTGTTTACTATTGGGCTTTCTTTTCTTTTTTTTTTTTTTAGTTTGTTTTGTTCCCAATAAATGTAATCTCCACTAGATGCTAAAAGGAACATGTCATTTTATGGTGGGGAAACAAGTAAACAAAACCACAACCACCTCAGAAAGCAAGGGAACTGCTACAACTGACAAGCCCTTGAGAATTAAAAACCATACATGCAGAGAAAGGTACAAACACTATGAGCAGGAGCCCTGCCACCAGTACCCGAAAAACAGGACATGTGCATGGAGCCCTAAAATAATACCAGCCAAATCACCACCACCTCCTTCCACTCTTTGGAGGTTGATGGTGCAGAGACCTGGTGCCCAGCAGCTGCAAAGGATCCTGAGGCCTCTTCTCTAGATTCTGAGAACTGAACACAGGGACCAGAGTTGGAGTCTGCACTGCCCCCTCAGACATGCAACTGGAGAGGAGACAGGGAGCTTCCAGCTGGAATACACAAGGTTAAAGAACCTAGAGAAACTCAGGGTGCTTGAAGATGCCTAGGATCTGGGGGTGAGGGGCCGTAGAGAACAACTATTCCTTCCCCTTGCAGGGTCATCCAGAGCTAGTACAGTTTATTTCTTATTTTGAAGGGGGGGTCTCCCAAGCAGTCTGGGGTCTCCACTAGTGAATCTCAGTCAACTGAGCTGTTGGTTCAATACAAGGGCCTGACGACATGAAGTTGCTCAAGGCCTGTGGGTCACTCTGGTAATGCTGGGACAAAAACCTTGTTGTGTTTGGAGACCTACAGGGTTGCACCAGGATGCTCCAAAGTCCATGCGGTGCTGAGAATGAGAGTTGCACCCAGGCCTGGCACATGCCAGGTATGTTCATGAGCCATAACTGCTGTGCCATAACCCTGGCCACAGGGTGGCTCCACTTAGTTCACTTCTGTATCTGGCTCTTCTATGGCAGTTTCTTCTGGGAGTTGAGAACAACGGCTAACAGGTTCCAATAAAGATTGATCTAGCCCGACCTCAATTGTGTTCAAAAGAAAAAAAGAAATCCAAGAAGAAAAAAAAAAACAACAAAAAAACAAAGAAATACAAAATAGGAAAGGCTCTGTCCTTGGGGACATCCTACATCCCCACACCATCCTAGTATGTTCCTAACTATCCTGATGGAATGGACCAGTCACACTGCACAAGTTGCCCATAGTGATGCCTCTGGACCACTGGACTGCTACAAAGACACAACATTGAAGCCACTTGAAACCATTTGGTTTTTATTTGTTCTTGTTTTGTTTGTTTGTTTTTGGGCCACTCCCGGCAGCTCAGGGGTTACTCCTGCCTCTACGCTCAGAAATCGTTCCTGGCAGGCTCCGGGGACCATATGGGAATGCCGGGATTCGAACCACCGTCCTTCTGCATGAAAGGCAAACGCCTTACCTCCATGCTATCTCACCGGCCCCTTGAAACCATTTGTGACGCTTCAGCCTTCCCCTGTCCATGTACCAACACACACCAGAAATGGCTGCTCCAGAGGGAGAAAAAGGCACAGAAAAAGCGGCAGAGGAGTAGGCAGCATCCTACAGTCACCTAGGAGCTTGCAAATCCACAGGGACTGGTTCCCACCCCAGTACTGATTCCAATGGCCTGACAACCTGGCTGGACAGAAATGGGGAGAAAGCCCAAAGCTTTACCAATGATTCCAATAGCTGGGAAAGATCAAGGACACTTGTTAGAGGAAAGGAGTCAGTCAAGCATGCTGCAGGGACCACAGCAGGCCACTATCTCTACCTAGGTGGGAGACATTGGTGTGAACCGAGCACAAGCCATCATTCACTCTTGTCTGCGGTAGATTTCCTGCTCAGGAGGAGAGCAAGCACCAAGTGGCAAGTTGAAGAGAACTGCTAAGGGACATTGGTTGCAATTCTCAGCATCACATGGACCCTGGAGCATCCCAATAAAACTCTGAAGGCTCCCCAACACCACCAGATTTTGGTCCCAGCATTACCAGAGTGGCCCACAGACCTTGGACATTCAAAAAAAAAGGGGGAGGGGGCTGACCATGAGCTATACTTCCAGTTGGGTGATCCCTCTTTCTCCTGTGGGAATGTCAGGGACATGTTGTCCCATACAGCCTTTAACCCAGTGCCTGCCCAGAATGCCTCGCCCCACCACACCAGGTGAGCCCTGCCCCTGCTCTTGGCCGGTTTCTGCTCAGGAGAGAGGTTTTCCTAGGCTCCTGTCTTGCGATACTGCCAGCGCCCTGTGTGACACACATTCCGATCACCTTCATCACCCATGGTCAGAACAAACAGAGCACGAGCGACTCAAACAAAGCAGCTCTGTTTCCCCCAAACAAACGCCCTTGGAGCATTCTATTGTGTACTTATTGAGAGCCAAGAGGATGGCATAGCCAGGCAGCAGAGAAGAAAAACAAAACACCAGCGAGCAGGTGATTCACTTGTGTGATTTCACTGTACTAAGGGAACAGTCCATGCTGAAAAGAAAGAGCATCACAGAGAAGAAAAGCCATATCCCAGAACCTGGAGAGGAGGCGTACTTACCAGAGCTGGGCTGCTAACACCGGGTTGCTCGCTTTGGAGAAAAAAGAGAAAGGCATGATGACTTGGAAAGCTTTATCCCTTTTCCCGGGTGATGATGGGACAAGGTCCGAGGAAGACATGCTTGGGATCTCAGTGCAGTCCCAGCCCCCAGGAATAAGTCTTCACCTTGGTAATGTTTTCTTTGTGCTGCTAAGGTCAACTGCTTTCTCTCCCTGTGCCAAGCCCTGTAGCTTACCCAGAGAAAACTGAGGACACCCACAGGCCCAGGCACTCTAGGAAGCCAAGGCGACATAGTTCTGATTCTGATGGAGCTCATGTGGAGGAGTCAGAGAGGCAGGTAGAATTGAAAACAGTGTAAGGTGACAAAGGCAGAGTCGAACAAACACAGAGCATTCAGAGCAGACCCTTCTCTGGGTGTTTCAGTGGAGGGGTCACACAGAGACTGAGCCCGTTTACCAGACTCCTTTGGGTTGCAAAAAGGAGGTGGTATGAGCAATTGCAAAACACTTCACTGAGATGCTAGAAATCTGGCTGGAGAAATGGAATTAGAGTAGGAATGAAAGGCCAGAGATAAATGGCACAATGGGTAGGGTATTTGCCTTGTACATGGCCAACCCAGGTTCGACCCCCAGCATCCCATACGGTCCTCCAAACCTGCCAGAGTTAGGTGTAGCTTCTGAGTGCTGCTGGATGTGCCCGTCCCCCCAAATAAACAAATAAAGAGAAGGAAGGATGAGAGGAGTTGGGATGAAGATAGTACAGCGGTTAAGGTGCTTCTCTTGCACACAGTCAAACCCAGGTTCGATCCCCAACAACCTGAGCACTGCCAGGCCCAAACACTTCCACCCACCCACCCCCACCCACACACACACTCCCCAACACACACACAAAGTGAAACCCATCTCCTATCTCCTGGGCTCAGTAGGATGTGCCTGCATTCATGAACAGCTGTACCCAAGGGCCTTTCCAGAAAGGACAGAAGGGCAAGCACCCTTGGTTAATCCAAGAGCAGAGTGTTTCTAGATTGGCCTCCCTAGGCTCAATCACAGTTGATCGAGTGTCTTTAGGAGCTGCTTGGATTGGTCAGCATGAGACTGCTGCAATGTTGAGGGTCCTAGTGGGACCCAGATTCATCTCCTTCAGAAAGTTACTGATCTATGCTATTCCCACCAGGCACAAGAAACATGGAGGAAGCGAAGAAAATAAAAGATCCAACAGGCAAAGAGAGCAAAAGGCAGATAAGGCCAGACTCCCAAGGGAATTCCATCAAGGGTTTTCTTTTCTTTATTCGAAGGTATAAGGGCTCCCAAGAAGGGCATCAAGGGGGCAATATGGCAATACCTGGGCCATTGTGCTAGCTGGTTTGATGTGAGGTGCAGAAATGCTTGGGCACGGAGTTACCAGGAACCACTAGGAAATACCATGAGGTCTCCAGGGCTACATCCACCCATGCTAAGAGGGGGTATGTGGTGCTGAGATTGGAACTTGGGTTCTGGCATATGAAAAGCCCGTGTTCTGACCACTGACACCTTGCCAGGGCATTTTCCAAAAAGTCTGGGCTAGGCAGGACAGCATCAAGTTCCATCTAAAACTATTTTCTGAAGTTTCATGGGGCTCTCTCCACTGAACTCTAATGTGAAATCCCAACATAGAATCCAGCACACAACCTTTAAAGGTGGAATGTCTCCGGGATGGGTAGCGCTTGCTTGGCTTCCTCTCAAAGGTGCTAGTTCTTCTTAACCTGGAGCCATGGGTAGCCTGGTATTCTGTGCGCCCACTGGAGAGAGAAGCATTGGCTGCATGTTACCATTACATGACCTGTAATTCTGGGAAGCAGACTTGTATTTCCCAGAGCTCTAATGTCAGTTTCAACATATTGTAAAAATCAATTGGCCAAGACACAGTCCACATATCCTTCCATCTGCAAATCAATCCTGGTAGTTGAAGCACCAGCCCCTTGGCTGCAAAAACCTGGCAGCTCAAGTCCTTGGAATATTTGAATAAGGAAGCAATGATCTGTACATAAAATAGCCTTTCCTGAAACACGTTGAATAGACATTTAACTTTTAAAAGGCTGTTATCAATGACCACTGAACTGAACCTTGGACTTTCTGGCTATCTCCCATCTGCAGGTTTCCACTTACGTGATGTGCAGCGGTAGCTTCCAGGAACTGTGCTTGTATTTGATCTGTCACAGCTTCATCCTGCCACTCTCACTCTTTACTTATCATGGGAGAAGCTACTAGTTACTGGCTCTACATACCTCCAAGGTAACTTCCACCCAGACTCTTCTTGTAACAAAAACCACTTTGTTCCTTAGCTCCAGACCCCACATAGCATTTACAAATAACTGAAACAAAAACCCATCTTCAAACACCAAGTGCACTGTCCAAGCCTCACACTGGAGGTGAATGTGCCATAAGAACAGCTCTGGGAATTTTGGGCCAAACAGGCATGGGGAGAGGTTAGATAACCAGGTGATGATGTTTCCAAGAGGAGGCAGTAAGCGTTCATCTGTAAGCTGCTTCAAAATTCCTCCTGGGAGTACATATATGCACAGCTACATGAGCAGCCATTGATTCTGGTTGTGAAGGAGTTTAACAAGGAGGTAGGATCATAGAATCATAAGTAACAGTAGCAGAACAAATGTTCAAATACAAATATTCTCTCTCTCTCTCTCCCTCTCTCTCTCTCTCTCTCTCTCTCTCACACACACACACACACACACACACACACACACACACACACACACAATGTTTGCTGACACTGGCATGAAAGAAAGGCAATAGAGAAGTGGCTCCATACAAGACCTAGACTGCCTGGGATAAATCTTGGCTCTGTCATTTAAGCACTGGCTGTGTCTTTGAGCCAATGGATTAGTCCTTGATCCTAGTTTTGTAACTAAAAGGGATAATCAGTGGATTTACCCAGGCTGCTGAGAAAATTAACCCTGGTATGAGGGGCAAACTCTAGCATAGGGCAGTGTTCAGAACTTTCCTCATAACACTGGCACTTTGGTATTTCTGCCGCAGTCCAACATAGCAGCCACAGAGTAGGTTCCTGAGCCTGGAGCCTGAGATTCAGCATTCAAAAATGCACTTCATGTTACTCTAAAAAGGCACACACAAGGGCCCAGAGAGATAGCACAGCAGCGTTTGCCTTGCAAGCAGCCGATCCAGGACCAAAGGTGGTTGGTTCGAATCCCGGTGTCCCATATAGTCCCCCGTGCCTACCAGGAGCTATTTCTGAGCAGACAGCCAGGAGTAACCCCTGAGCAACGCCGGGTGTGGCCCAAAACCAAAAAAAAAAAAAGGCACACACAAGTGGGTATGGTCTGCCATATCAGCACCATTCCAGCTAAATGTCAGTTCTCAATCAGTTTGTTCTTATTTGTCTCATTTTATCAATGGGGAAATAGAAGCCAAAGGAATGACTCAACTAAAGGCCAGCCCTTAAGAAAGCCAGGGTCAGATGTATAACTCAAGCCTCTGTATGAAAACACACTGGTCCATTCACCAAAGATACCACGGAGCACGTAATCCCCACTGGAAAAAACCACTGCCCCAGTCGGAAGCAGTGTCTACCTGAATCGGAAACGGGAACCCAGCCTCATGAAATCAGACCGATGGGATTTGCTGTTTCCAGGGGTGCGCAGGCGGAAGAAGGCGTGGTGCTCCACTGCACATTTCCAGAGATGCTTACAGGTTCGAGCGCTATCCAGTCGGAATACGAAAGTGTGCTCTTGCTCCCGGCCCTTTGGGAGTAGGGAGAAGCGAAGGGCTTGCAGTAAAAGGGGGGGATACAAAATGGGGCAGTAGGAAACTTAGCCATGAGGGAAGCCCAGAGCCAGGCCTACCTGATCATCATCTTCTACCACCACCAGGGTCAATTTGCTCTTTTTAAAATCCATTTTGGTGATTTTGGGCCTGGACAGAGAGAAAAAAGGTTCACAAGGGTACTTGATCGGGAGCAACACCGCCTACACAACACGCAACGGTTTCTTTTTCTCTTTGTGGCTTAAGGTTGGCGACAAAGACACCGTCCATTAACATGCGATTATACAAAGGGTGAACTGCCACTTATAGCACAACAGGACGGTGTGACTTTTACAAGGCATCTGGGTAAGGTTGCAAATCAAACATCATCATCCATCACATATAATTCCATAAAGAAAATTAAAAAAAAAACACAACAAAAGAGACATTTCAAAAATTAGACAAAACTAAATTACCAAAAGAATAAGCCTATTTTGTTAGCTCCTTCAAAGATTAATATGCCTGTTGGAGTCAGTCCAAGAGAATATTCACAGCCATCTCTTCCCTACAAACAAATGAAGTGACAGTCGGTAGAGGGTTCCAAGAGGTCGTCACAATGCAAAATAAATAAATAAATAAAAAACATTTCTGTACTACGTTACAAAATTGCACATTGTTTACACAGTGTTTCGGGACAGCCATCCCCACAACTGAGATGCACATATTACTTACCCTGACAACGTGCATATCTACACCATACATCTCCAGCCACTTCGCTTTATTCAGATAGGAGAGTTCCGCCTGGGCAGGGCTCTTTCCCCTTCGAAAAACCAATGGAAAGACATGTAACCTGAAACTGGCAGAGCCCACACATGGCACGGCACGACCACACCCCACGGCCACAGAAGGAATGGGGGGCACTGAATCACATAAACAGGAAAAGACTCTGAACACAGACTGGCAGAGAACAGAAACACAACAGCACTGAGACTCATGTGGGAATCCTCAGGGAAACACAATCTTTTCCTAGTGTGTTGATATGTTGATAGACATATCAGGAGGAGAAAAGGGAGCTGGGCTGGTGCCTTACTATACAGGCTGCAGGGAGAGAAGCAGGGTTGTGTGTGTGTGTTGGAATATGAAGGAATCTATGTTCACACAGCAAGGCTGTCTCCAAGTACATGTTTCCAACCTGCTAAGTTTCTGAGTCCAAGGGATATTTGAAACAGGCAATGTTAGGAAAGACAGGAAGGGAAGGAAGAAAGGAAACCCTGGTCTCAAAAGTCGAACTTGATGGGCATACAGTGGACAGAGGTGAAGACCAGGGCTGGATTTTGCTGTACTGTCCTGAAATATAGTGCTGTATATATGTTATACATGTATATATATAAAACACATAATCTGATAGGCCAGGGTCCCTAGAAGAAACAGTGAGGCCTATTTCTAACTATTTATTTTGGGGTGGTGGTGGTAGTGTTTCAGGGCACACTCTGTGGCACATGGGGGTTATTCCTGGCTCTGCACTCAGAAGTTGCTACTGGCATGCTCAGGGGCCCCGGCCCACTAGTATGCTATCGCTCTTGCAATTTCTAAAGAGTCATCTGGAAAAAAATTTGAGGCACTGGTGTACAGGAATATGGAAGTAGTAGGCTCTGCAGGAAGCCAGGACCACAGCACTGGCCCCACTTCAGGAGTCAATTAGGAATAGGCTCTATAGCTCAGAGAAAAACAGGAGCATGGTCTGGTATTTCCTACATGTATAGGAAAGAGATGCTATGTGAGTCTTTTGAGAAACAGGACTGAAGCACAGGAGAAAAGTAAAGCACTGGAGTTGAAGTTTTACAGTCAGCCAGAGCATCACTCTCCCAGCAGATACAAGCCTGGAAAATGGCTCATCACGACATCAAGAGGCTACACAGAAGCACGAAGGTAGTACCTGCACTCTTTCCATCTCTGGAAGATGTCAAACTCCATTGCTTCTGTCTGATTTGGGATGAACCGAAACTCAGACACAAGCTCTGGTGTATGTTCTGGAAGCTCGCACTCGCCCAGCTCAGCTGCCAGGTTCAGAGAAGAGAGAAAATAGGAGACAGTGAATGCACTTGGTTGAGGTGGTGACCAGGTCCAGAAGCATTGTTGCATAATCCTACCGCAAAGGTACCTGTGTATGTCTAACTCTGCCTGCAGGTGGATTTAATTCCCACTTAGGACCCACATGGACACTTGGAATTCCCCCAGATTGGCTCTAATTCCTTCCCCATCGAGTAATACACCATCATCTCAGTTATGACTTTCTTCCTCCTGACGGTTCTGCCTACCTGGGGAGGACCCATTACATTTTCCCCTGTGAAGCAATAGAGCCTGGATTTGCAATAAAAGACAATTGCGGGGAATGAATATCTGCTCAGAAACACCCATTTAACAAGGCTCTCATTAAGGACTGTGGGGGACTGGGCAGTCAGCAGTGCTGGAAGACACCTGGGGGAGCTCAGTTAAGGCTGAAGGAGGTAGGGTGTAGGGAGAGAGATGGGAGGGGTGAGGGCACCAGGAGAGGATGCATGAGGGCTGCAGGGAACAAGTATGGACATTTGGGATGGGGAAGAAGCTGGGGTACAATATGGAGTCATCACGGGCAAAGACCATCAGGGCAAGACCCTGCTCTGGCCAAGTCCCCTCTTCTCTCCCCCAACTCCTGCCTCACACTAAAGGTCCAAGGATACAGAGAGAGACTGATTCTTACCAGAAGAAAAAAAAGAGTCCTCTACAGCAGTAGAAGACAACCTATGGTCCACAGTGAGTGTGGACTGGTTCAAACCCACTGGTCAGAACTGCCCATTGAGGAGATGGTTGTAGGGCAAGGACTGTGTGTGTATGGACAAGTTGAAGAATGTGGCTTTAGAGCAGAGCTCATTAACTATTTTTGTTGGTTTGTTTTGGTTTTTGGGTCACACCCGGCAGCACTCAGGGCTTATTCCTGGCTCTACACTCAGAAATCACTCCTGGCAGGCTCGGGGGACTATGTGGGATGCTGGAATTCAAACCATAGTCCTTCTGCATGCAAGGCAAATGCCTTACCTCCATGCTATCTCTCCAGCCCCTTTTTGTTTGTTTTTGGTTTTTGGGCCACACCTGGCAGTGCTCAGGCATTGCTCCTGGCAGACTCAGGGAACTATATGGGATGGCAAGGATCAAACCTGGGTTGGCTGTGTGCAAGGCAAATGCCCTACTGTTGTGATATCGCTCCAGCCCCACCCCCATCTTACCAAGTAGCCCCCAGCCCCATGAAGGAGCCACCCACTGATGAGATGTTCACCCAGAGCTCCCTTGAAATCCCTAGGATCTCACAGGGGTCCATATGGCTCCTAAATAAGAAATGGCTGTTCTGTATTACAGGAAATCTGATAGGAAAGTTACATAGTAATCTACCAAGCTCACTGAGCCTCAAAAGGAGCACGGAAGGCTCAATGAGCACCAACCACAGCCTAGTAAATCCTCAAACACTGACATTAGTCATGCTATGGAGAGAGAGAACAATCATTTCAAAATAACCCTTGTTGATCTAAGTTTTCATAATTCCATTAGCCTTTGTATTGTAACCAACAATATGAAGTCAATTTGTTTGTGCCTGCATGGAGGCATTGGAAGGATGGTGGGTGGGAGCCAGGGAGACTGGTGAAGGAAAGGTCACACTTGTTTTTGAACACTTAATACCTGAAATGACTGTTTCATGAACAGTTTGGTAAGTCATGGTGTTATAATAAAAATTAGAAAAAAAAATTAAGACAGAGTTAAGGAAAAAATACAAGAAACTGCTCTATTTGGTCTAGTACCCCCTTTACAAGAAAAAAATGTGTCTCTCTAGAAATTTACCTTTTTTAAGAGAACAAATGGAAAGCGGCCCCCTCCCATTACACCCAATATTGCTACTACAGGCTCTCCTGTTAGATGGGTCCAGTGGCCCGTCCCTCAGTAGTGGTATCATCTACTTTGGGAAACAACAGACCCGAGAGAGGTTCCTCCTCGGACAGAGACATCCTCTGAGGGTGGGAATGGGGGAGAGGGTGGGGCTGGGTCCTGGTGACTGCAATAAAAGATCACAAAACACAAAGAAAGCCAGTCACAGGAATTTCTAGTTCTCCTGTGCACATCAGTTAAATTATACACTATACTACCATTACTAAGTTCCCAATAGCATTAGAGCTAAGAAACTGTATACACCTTAATTAAAAATACTTTATTGTGAGAGCCAGGAGTGAGCTTAAAAGACTGGAGAACATCCTTGGCATCCAGAGGCCTCAAGTTTGGCACTGTATGGCATCCTGAGAATCCCCAGTGCCCTCCCCTTCCCCCAGCACTGCAGCAGCACATGGCTGAACCAAGTATTGCCAACAGGGACTTCCGGATCTCTGAACTGCTGGGGAAGGCCCCTCTCTAAAAACACAGTTTTGCTAAAAGATGTCAATCACCCTCTGCAGGCCATTACCTTTTAGCTGATGTCAAAACACAGTATCTGAGAAGTGCAATTAGACAGGGTATGCCAAAGCCTTGCTACAAAAGAGGAGGGTGAGAGCCAGACCACATAGCTCCTGCTTTACCTGCTCAGAGAGAAACCTACCCTGACACCAGATGCCTGTGGGCTGGGCCACATGCTCAAGCACACCAGTGCCATTGGCCACAGCCGTTTCCAAACCTCAGTCACACCAAATTCTTCAGAGAACTCCTGACACCACAACTGGCAGGCTCCACCCTGAGTCCCAAGGACTACCGAGAAATATGGAAACTGGCCTTTCTAACAAATCCCTGCAGGTGCTTCATGGGCTAGACTGGATGACACACTTTGAAAACCACTGCTAACATCACAGATGCCACCCATGACTGGCTGGCATATGTCTGAGTGTCCTGAGAAGTGACTTACTAGCCCCTTGCACCCCCTCAGGCCCCAGAGTGGTCCAGGTGCCCTAAGCAGAGTCATGTAGACAGACTCTGCTCAGGAAATGAAAGTAAAGGGTGGGCTCCAAGAAGGAAGGTCAGGAGTTGAGGGAGAGGAACTCCTCGCCTCTGATTAAAAGGTCACCAGAAAACCCCAAGGCCTAGCCAGTTCTGAATATAAACTGCTCTCTTAATGTGTCTGCTCAGGCCATAGACTATATCAGGCATGGCAACTCTCCTCACTAGACCAGAGTCCATTCAACTGGGCCCCTGTAGGCTTGGCCCACATCCCACCTGCTTTCAAACACTGCTAGGCCAATCTTTATGCGTTCTGCCAACTCCATAGCCAGGTGGAGAAAGTGCCCAAACATGAGAGTGGGGGATAAAACTGCCTACGATCATCTATTGCCCTGTAGCCTGGAGCTGGTCATACTGCAATGCCTGATCCATAACATCCTTGCTGGAAGCAAGGATCAGATCAGATAAAGGCCTCTTTTCTCCTTCCCCCCATTCTTTTCTTCTTGCCTAAATGAAGTCTCCAAAGGACCACAAACTGAGTCACCTAGAGCACAGACTCTACTTGAGACCACTGCATCTTAATTCTAGAGGCACCCTGAATTCCAGAACCAACCCAGCAAAACTCATCTTCTAAGCTCAGAGATGGCCAGAAACACAGGGTGGGGCCTGGGGAACAATGGGGACAAGGCACAGAGGGTCAATGTGCCCAGTACTTCCCCCTTTATGGATTTGAGTTTTCAATCTTTCATTTGTACTGGATCCAATGATTGCACCTTGAATTACATTCAAGTGGTTCCAATTGAATGCGTCAACTCTTCATGAAAGACTTATAAGAGAGCTGGTGTTCTGCTCTGTCTAAGCTCAGGACAAGGCCACCTAGAGGTTAGACTTTGTGATTATCATCTTCTAGGGGGTGTGAGAATGACATGTGCACCTTGGGTACTAGTGACTCAGAACAATGTGTGATCTGGCCTACCATACCCAGGCCTGAGAGTAGAACCCTCTGCTTGAGCTGGTCTCCAGGCTGACGAAGAATTTTGTCCTTTCATTATATCCTACCTTCTGCTTCTGGACCTTCAACCCAGATGACTCAGGAAGTCTAGTTTGGCTGTTATGTGACCAGTGGGTGAGAAGGATAGTCAGTTTCCCTGTTTCATGAGCATTACATGCTATGGTTCTGCATATACAGACATGGAATCCATGAAAGATGGGTGGGTATGAGCACAGAGTACTGCTCTCAGCATGATGACCCCATCCCTTTTCCCACTTCCCCTAAAGTTTTTGTGGGTCTCTTCAAATTTGTACAGTTCATTCAGTATGTACAGTGCACTACTTGCCAACCCTCCATTAGAGAATAGGAATTATAGAAGTTATGGGAATATACTGCAGCAGTAGGAATTGTCTGTATGACAAAGTACATATATTAAAAACACCAAGAGGAAATCACACATTGAAATACCACATTGAAAATCGCATATGGGGCTGGAGTGATAGCACAGCAGTAGGGCATTTGCCTTGCATGCAGCTGACCCAGAACAGATGCATGTTTGATCCTCGGCATCGAATATGGTCCCCTGAGCCAGGAGTAACCCTTGTGTGTAGCTGGCTGTGGCCCCCACCAAAATATGAAAAGAAAAGAAAATCGTATATGTGGGCTGGAGAGACAGCACAAAGATTAAGGTGTTTGCCTTACATGCTAAGGAAACCCAATTCAATCCCTGGCACCAAACATGATCCTTTGAGCACAGGCAGAATTGACTTCTGAGGACAGTACCAAGAGTAAGCCCTCAGCACTGCAGAGTGTGGTCCCAAAATAAAACAAAAACAGCTACCTCAGAAAATTATATAAAAATTAATGAAAATGCCATTTGAAAAACTCTACTCAAAGTGCCCAGGCTCTCTGGTCATCTGTGACTATTTAGAAAGTGATTGTAACTAGTTTTGTATTCTATTAGTGAGGAATGATTTCATACTCTGAAGTGACTTAGATTGGATTTTAATACAAAACTGTGAGGCCAAATCTTTGGACTCTGTGTGAGTGTGTAGGAGAGATAAAACAGTAGAAAGGGCGCCTTGCCTTGCATTCAGTAAACCTGGACACATTAGTGCCCAAAGCACTTCCAGAAATGTTCCCTAGCCTAAGCAGAGAACCAGGAGTAAACCCTGAGAGTCACCAGGCATGGCCAAAAACAAAAAACATAAACTAAATAACAAATGGTTGTAAAGGACTAGATCCTAATTCCTTGCTCTATGAAGCTGACGAAGGAACAAGGGGAGAAGGAGCCTCTAGTGGTCACGCTCCCAATGAGCCAATGACTTTCACGGTGCTAACCTTCCCATCAGCACCTCTTAAGTGCTGGAGACTTCAATATGTGTCTCCTGTGAGCCTGCTTTATTTTCTTTTTGTCATTTGTGGAGGCAGGGGTATGATTGGGAGGATGACAGGAAATCAAGCCCTCCCAGCCCTCTTGTGTATGTGACACTCAAATCTATGGGTGCATCATGAGGAACAATCAGCATTGAGCAACTTGCAGGCAAACCCCCTCTGTTCCATTCCCACTCACTTCCTGATGACACCATCCAAACCCAATTCCTCTAACCATTCTCCCACGCAGCACCCAAACTCAACAGCAGACAGAGTCCTCTCTCATCCCCTCATCTTCCGTTTACCTCCATTACAGCAATGCTTTGTTACTACATCCCCAGACCTGGTCCTGGTCATCTTCCAGTCCCTTCTTCACAGCTAAAGTGAGTTTTCTCAAGAGCATAGGTGCCAGGCCCACCTACCTCTTAGACATTTCCCAAACTATCTCATCCATTAGCATGGAATTGATACCTCTTAAACAGAGTCTAAAATGAACTCTGACTCCTTGAAGCTCACCCTCTGGCATCATTCTGTAGATGGGAGTCCTCCATGCTTTTCTACTCAATGCCCCATCCCTTGTTCATCTTCATCTACTCATTCCCCTAAAGGACTCCCTCTGGTCTTTCTACCAGAAGGAGAGAACACTGTTCTGATAGAAAGAGACCTGAGGACTGGGCCATAGGTATATAGGCACATCCCCAGAGTAGGACACCATTCCTGGTACACAACTGACACCATTGGTTGAGATGAAAGCAGTACATTAAAACACTAAAGACCGTGAAAGAATAATATACCTTGTAGACAGAGAGCAGCCAATTCCACAGCTGTTTCATACGGGCATTTTAATCTTAAAAGAGAAGAAAAGACATTATTTCTCAACATGTAACTCAAAATTACTACTAACCATATAAAATGTCACTAATATCATTTTTCCAAAGGTGGTGATACTGAGGTCATGATTTTTGTGGTGGTTTCTAATTCTGCTGTCCACATTAAAAAATGCAAACAAGCAGACTTACGCAAGCTTCCAATGTCAGTTCTCGTAATATATTAAAATAACTTCATCTAAGTATAGTTTTATCAACCTTATGGATAACTTTACAGAATTTGGCAAGAATGGGGAAGTTTGGGAAATAGAACAAAGTCTTCCCTTTGCCTTATTATTTTTAGACTTATTTTATCTTGATATAGTATGTGCATCTTTTCAAGCTGCCATAAATCTTCCTTGAAATGAGGTCATAGTGTTAAAAATACAGACACAATAGCTAGCATTGCCAGGCCGGCTGGATACACTCAAGCATTCTAATAAGTATAACCGAGATACGGGCATAAGGATGTGTTGCTACAGGAATAGTGATATTATTCATACTTAATATTATAAACTTAGAAAAATAATAATGGTACACACTGGTACAGTACTTCAGAGTTTGCAAAGCTTTCTGTAAAAAGGATCCAACTGGAGCAATGCATTTAGTATATATACTCCTCTGTGGGTGCGCAATGCTCTCCCATTCCCCACTTTGCTTCCAAGATGAGGAATGCAGTCCAGATGAGAAATGTCTTGCCCAGATCACCTGGCTGTGAGGAGGCAATGCTGAGGCAAAAAATCCATTTTGTTCAGAAGGGTATAAATCAGCCTTGAGTACAAGGTAACTATAAAGTATCAAACAAACTCAGGGTGTTGCCATTATTATCTTTATAACCTAAAGACAGAGTTAAGAGGCCTTTATAATGAGGAACGTAGGGGAGAAGACAGAGAGAGAGAGAGAGAGATAGAGAAGAAAGAAATACACACACACACACACATTCATAAAACACAAGCCAAAGACCTGTAGTACAGGGCTGAATACAACAAATGTATACACTGTACAATCTCCCTGTTGTTATATGGCAAACATCCCGCTAAGATTTTTTTTATAGTATCAGTTTGCAAATTCAGAAATCACATTTCAAATTCCCTTCAGTTTATATTCAAAATCAAAATGCAGTCTCGACAATACCAGGTATCGAGGTATTGCTTTAGCAATTTTTTTTTTTTGTTAAAGCTCAGTAGAGTCACTTTTCATGTAATAGAAAAGAGTTGGTAAGATAAATGACACAACTACAAAAGCTGTGACTGCTGAAGTCTCTTGTCTTTAGAATAAATGAATGATATACACAAAACCAGTCGCTTTGGTGCCTGTGTGGAATCAGAGGCCGAGTACTGAAAAAACATTTTTTTAAGAGAGGGAAAGGAAATGAGATGAGATGTCTAAATCTCTTCCTATGAGAATCCAAACAGAATCTCTTTACATCACTTAAATGCAGATGGCAATGAATGAGGCTTTTTGACTCTGCAAATACACTTGTAAGTGTATACATACTAATAAGGTATCTTGCTTGCAAACACGACAAAAGCCATTATGAATGGGGCTGTGATGTGATCAGAGAGTGAATCGTTCCCAAATACACATCACTTAAGATATTAAATGCTCTTGGAAATGCTTCAAGCTGTATAGTAATCATTTAAAATAAGATGATGATGACAGTGATACAAGTATTAGACTCACTTTACAATGCCTGAACTTTTTTTTTTTGAAAAGGGAACAAGGGTAAAAATCGATCCGAGTAAAATTATTTAAAAGTATGTTATGATCTATCCTGGGTTAAGAGTCAAAGTAAAAACATACTTACTTTCCTGAAAGAATGTCATGCCTGAGTTGTAAAACAAACAGGTACCTACCAAACATACATAAAAGTCAACAGAAGGTAAACCTTTCCCAGCCACAACCAATCCCAGCTTCCCTCCGCCAGCCCTCTTTGCTACCCAGCCCAGCCTCCATTGCTGCATTGTAAAAAGGGAATCCAAACCAAATGACATTTTGGTGGACAGCACCCCCTCACCTGGCTCAGAAGGTGAGTACAGGTGGGAAATTTGCAAGATACTTGGAGGATGAGACATGGAACACGGCTTGGGCCAGCAGCAACTCTGCCGCCCCCTTAGTGAGTGTTAGTCCAGCACGGCACACAGAGCTCAGCTCATGGGCATGCAACCTGTCAGATCCAGCCAGCTGGCTCAGCCTTAGCTAGCCCCACCAGCAAATTCCAGAAAAGTTACAACAGCTGATTGTATCAGAAAGAGGATAGCTGATGGGAGCTAGCAACTGCTGGAGGCTTTTTCTCTGATACAGTTCAACTGTAGAGACACACATACCACCACAGAATCCCTCTTCCTTCACCACACATATGGACCCTTACCATACACACTAGTACACACCCTCTCCGGCACGTGTGCGCGCACACACACACACACACACACACACACACACACACTATAGCATACCCCCCAACCCAGCCTCATAATCTTGGAATTAAATTATACCTGGTTTTAGAAGTGACAAAAGTGGGGATGACGGTATCTAATTATAGAAGTAGGGTTCATTTAAGTAAAGCTAAAATCTGGACTGGATGTTTTTACTTTGATTTGGCTGGTTTGGGGGTCACACCAATTTCAATACTATAGGGCTTGGATATTCGAATATATGCCAGAGATAGAACCAGGGTGAGCCATGAATAAAGGCAACTGCCCTACCCACTAAGTTCTCTCTCCAGCCCTGGGCTTTGAATGTCTGACATAAGGATGTGGAGCACCAAAAACCCTTAGATGCTTGTGGAAGTCACAGCTGTCCACTCTCCTCTGCAGGCACAAAATCAGAATTTTACATGTGAAAGGGATTCCCAGGAATCACTGATGCAGGAGACCGCTCACGGCAGCAGGTTTCATAGAGCATGCCCAAGGGGGAATCCTAGGTTCACTTTTTGAACCTTGAAAGCAAGACAGCTTCTGTATGTGGCACAGATATGAGAATAAGGATGCCCAAGAAACAAAGGAAGTGAGGGTGGCAAGGGCCTTATTACCAGAGTCCAGATCCAAAACATTGTTGCTTCCTGGCAGGTGCCTCCCCACCATGAAACTGTCTTCTGAAATTCAGGATAGCGTATTGGGGCTGTTGTCCAAGTTACAAAGACTTTTGGGGCCCAAACTTCCAGATCCTATAGAAAAATCCCAGGAGGTCTTCCCAGCATGGGGGATGGGGGAAGGGATAACAGAAGGGTCCTTTCTGAGTTAGCCTACACACAGACACACATAGCTTCACTACTGTCCTGCATAGACAATCTCTCTCTCTCTCTCTCTCTCTCTCTCTCTCTCTCTCTCTCTCTCTCTCTCTCTCTGTCCTGCATATAGACATCTCTCTCTCTGTCCTGCATATAGACATCTCTCTCTCTCTCTCTCTCTCTCTCTCTCTCTCTCTCTCTCTCTCTCTCTCTCTCTCTCTCTCTCTCTCACACACACACACACACACACACACACACACACACACGCACAACTTCACTACTGTTCTGGATATATAGACAATGACAAAGATGCTCTATGAACATCCAACATAACTCAGAATCTGGCAGAGAATGTGACAAAGAATCTGATGGACAGACACCTTAGACCAGGAAACTCCACACTAATATATTTTACTTCTATGCAATTTATGTTGGAGATGAAGACAAGCCAGTGGACCATAAAAAAAAATCAGAGGGGCTAAAAAAAAAAAGCATGAGAGACTTTAACAACTTTGAAAATGTAATAATCAAGGAAATATTTCACAGTCCTAAAGTAATAATTAAAAATATCAACTCTGGACTGAGAAACGTTCATTTTATACTTGTTCCTTCACCTTTTTATTTAGGTAGCTGAGACAAAAACAAAGTTGCCAGAGAATAATTAACCAAAACAGCCAAGGATGGAACAAACAGAAAATGTAATGAGAAAATAAACAAGTTAGTTTCTAGTTACTAAGGAAAAAGTCAATTTCAGCCAAGTGGGAATTTTCAACAGACCACAGTGATAAGCACCAGCAAAGTATGAATAAGATTCATAGCAGACAGAGTGGGAGGACCATCCCAATATGGAAGCCAAGGGTTACTGGGGGATCCTATTCTGTATTTGGTCCTACCTTGTAAACTCTTCATGAAGATTGTTCGGTTCTGAAGAATAATATTTAACTCGAAAATGCAAAGCATAAGCAGGTCCAACTTAATCATTTGGAGAGGGAAGGTGGAAGATTACAGAAGGGACAAAAAAGAAAAACATGTTAAATCCAGGAACACAGGTACCAAGGCACTGACAGGAAATAAAGGGCTGATCCATTCTTTTCAATCCTAGTTTGGGACTTAGCTAGTAAACATCCAGGGGGAGAAGTAAACAAAACATTTATTCAGATCAATTACTAGAAACTGACATTTTACTTTCCATGGATTGCCAAGATACTTCAAATTGATAACTTTAAAAAAAAAATCTAAATCTAAATCTAAATGGACCAAAGCAGGGTAATTTAGCTGTTGGTCATAGACCAGTGCCAGCCTGCAGGTGTAGAAAGGTTAACTGGCCAACCACCTTGGTGAGAACTACCAGTCTCTGGACTGGTATGTGTGACAGTGGCAGGTCTGCAGGTATAAAAAGGCTAAAAATCACTGAGCTAAAGGAAAGAAACAGATAAGCAGTATTCTTTTATCTAAGAGAGGTCTTTATTTTTTGTAAATTCATTAAGAGGTACACAACAAAATAAAAAGCATAACTATAAACAAAAAAATAAAAAAGAACATAAAACTAAAAAATGATCCATGCCCAAGCTAGACCAAGCTGTCAAGGATATCTCTGAGACCACCACTCATAAGAAAATGATGGCTAAGGGCCAGAGAGGTAGCATGGAGGTAAAGCATTTGACTTGTATGCAGAAGGTCGGTGGTTTGAATCCCGGCATCCCATATAGTCCCCTGAGCCTGCCAGGAGCAATTTCTGAGCATAGAGCCAGGAGCCCTGAGCACTGCCGGGTATAACCCAAAAACAAACAAACAAAAAATGATGGCTAAAGTGTGGAACCTTGACTCTGAGGAGAAGGTTCATCAGTTTTCAGTAACAGGGGTTTCTTGGCTGAGAGTTGAGTTGCTGAAGAGTTGTTTTGAGTTTCTAGATTTTTAAATTGTTTTGATTCCCCCCCCCCCAATTTTTATTGAGGTACTGTGAAAATATACTGGTGATACTTGTATGCAAAAATCATCTCAACACCATCCTGGTTTGTTTGCTTATTTAAATAACTAAGGAAAACAAACAAAACCTCTATTTAAACTTTAAACCTAAACAACAAGGCTAGCCAATGTCAAATGATAAAAACATCCATTTGAAATTAAATCTATTTAAATGTTCCTAAATTGTTTTGTTGTGATTTGGTTTTGGGGGTCACACTTGGCAATGCTCAGGGGTTATTTTCAGCTCTGCACTCAGGAATTACCCCTGGCTGGCTCAGGGGATGATATAGGGTACCAGGATTGAATCTAATGGCCATGTGTAAGGCAAACACACTACCTGCTGTTTTATTGCACCAGCCCTACATGCTCCTGGGTTATACTAAAAATCTAACCCCTCAAAAGTAGCAAAAGAGTTGATTCTCTGATAAAAGAATGAAGTGCTTGCTTACTTTTCATCTGCTTCTTGATGGGTTTGGAATGATCCAGCCAATGCTGAAAAAAAGAAAGAAAATGTTTCTTTAAGAAAGCATTCGTCTCCATGATTATATGTTCTACATAGTCACCCTTCTTGCCACACTACAGTAATGCCTCCATGAAAGACAGGGATTATGGAGAGGATGATGATGTTTGAAGGTAGAGAACCTACTTGCTAGGGTATCTGGAAATTCTTGTGAATTGTGAGAAACAGGCAATTTCCTTCTGGAGAAGAGGTTTCACAGCTTTCCAAACAGGTGTGTGTCTTCTAGGCAACAGAGCCACCAACTGTCTTTTCCTTAGTTCCTCAAGTTACAGTTCACCATACCCCATAATTCCAAGTCCCCATTAGTGTAGTAGCAACAACAAGAACCAAGTCACTGTGAGGGCTGGAGCAGATGCCCAGCATATGAGTTCCTCCTCAGCATAGCTAGGTGTAGCTCCCAGCATGCCTGGGCCAGAGCCCGAGACCCTTATAACCCACAGCCTGAACACTACTTAGGAAACTTAAAATTAAAAGCAAAGACCAAACTGCTGAGAATTTCTCATTATTCTTCAGTCGAGTAGTTCTATCTCCAGCCTAACCTCTAAAAATCACTAAATAATAGGGGTTGGAGCTGAGAGATGGTTTGTATTGAACATGGCCAACCCAGATTTGATCCCCAGTATCATACATGGTTCCTTGAGTAGTGCCAGAAGTGATCCCTAAACACAGAGGAGTAAGTCCTCAGCACTGGTGGGTGTAGCCCCTCCCACCCTACCCCCAAATATATATAACCCCTCTAAGCCACCTTAGTAATCTGAAGGAATGGGTGTTGGCACCCTATGACTGAAACTCAATGATCAACAACGTTTTTAACTCTATCTCACAGTGATTTAAATAAAAAGGAAAAAAAAAATCTCCAGCATTGTAGATAAAAAGATTTTTAAACCAAAATTCCTAATCCCTGAAGGGTTATCTTTCATCTTTGCCTCAGAAATGCTGGCTTTGATCAACATTTCAACACTTACTAGTTTTCATGGGAAGAACCACTTCATCTAAGGCAAGTACAGAAACATTTTATGCATATGAAAGCTTCTCAGAGTTTTCTATTAAGGTTGTTGCTAGCACAGTCCTCTGAGAGATTGAAAAACTCCGTCAGTGTTGGAGACCAAGGAAGTTAAATTCGCTTTGCTTCCCAGGTGGAGCAAAGAGTGTACTCATCTGCCCTTATTAAATTCCAGAGATATAAATAAGTGTCAGGTATTGTTCTATCTTTAAGAGGAGGTAAACAGGGACCTTTCCCATCATTTTATTTATCTGGTTCTAGGCTCAGGAATCACTTCTGGTGCAGCTTGGGGTACCAGAGGTGGTGCTGGAGATCAAACCAGGGTCAGCTATATGTGAAACAAATTCCCTATCCACTGTCTTTCTGACCCCCTCCCATCAGTTTATGCCAATGTGGCCCCCACTGAACTGTGCTGAGACTTTGGAACAATACACAATTAGGAGCATCCTGCTAGTTGTGCAGAATCAGGGGTCATTCTGCTGACTTGTCCACAGGCGCCCCAAAGCAATTGAGACACTCACTGCCCACTCGGATGATGAGAAAGGGCGGGGACTACATCAGTACCACAACCATTACACCTCACCCAAGAGCCTGGCTGTGTGGGAGGGAGAGAATAAGGAAACACAAAAGCAAGTACGAGTTGAATTAGAATACAATAAGCTCTTAGCTGTGCAAGGGGAGAATGTGGGCCTTTGTCATATCCACTCTGGGCTGAGCCATGTAGTAATAAAAGCAGCGGATCCCAGTCGCAGCAGGAGGCGTCGCTTAGGCTGCTTTATTGCACCGTGAGTAAAGCTCTGAATCGGAAACAACCTAAATAAATGTCCATCAACAAAGACAGAGGAAGGAGAAAATTGTACAATGAAATACAATTCCACCTTCAGAACTGAGCAAGGCCTCTCAGATTTGATGTGGCAAAAGGATCCACAGCAGCATGACAGAAGAGGTATGGTGGGGGCCCGGAGAGATAGCACAGCGGTGTTTGCCTTGCAAGTAGCAGATCTAGGACCTAAGGTGGTTGGTTCGAATCCCGGAATCCCATATGGTCCCCCGTGCCTGCCAGGAGCTATTTCTGAGCAGACAGCTAGGAGTAACCCCTGAGCACTGACGGGTGTGGCCCAAAAACAAAAACAAAAAAAAAAAAGAAGAAGAGGTATGGTGGGATGAACCAAAACAAAAACTCGGGCAGGATCTAACATAAAGTTATTACTTTCAGGGGCTGGAGAGATAAATAAGTAGCAGGTAAAGCAATTGCCTTGTATGTGACTGACCCGGGTTGATCACCTACAACCCCCCCCAACTAAGCCCCCAACCCCCTGGCATCCCATATGGTCATAAAGACCCTTGAGCCTTGCCAGCGTTAGTTCCTGAGTGCAGAACCAGGAGTAACAGTGACCCCTGAGCATTGCTCAGCCTGTATGACCAAAAACATGAAGAAAAAAAAAGTGGGTCCAGAAGAATTTAAAGGCCTAGGTCATTTGGGGTGGGTAGGTTTGTGAAAGCTTTTTATTTTGTACTATTCTTTTCTAGCTTTATTGTTGGAGCTGGCAGAGTGCTAGTTGTCACTTAGTGCTAGTATTCATCACTGTTTGTTTTTAATGATGAGTGATCATTAGAATTAGAGTGAACTCCTATAACCATGTTGAACTCTCACATGTATCTTGGTCCCCGGAAAAAGAGGATAGATGTAGATAAATTTATAGCACATATTTTCCTTGAGGTTAAATGTAATGCTAGTAGCTACTAAACCTTCAATCACTTTGAAATGAACTAACATTACCAGGCAGAGAAAGTTCTCCCTACAACCAGCCTTCTAATCCTATTAGCCTCAGAGCTTAATAGGAGCGTGTCTATTTCTCTCCTTTCTCCAGTTTCCCTCTATCTCTAATAGAGCAGCTTTCAGTCCACCTTTCCACTGTCACACTCGAATCCTGATCCAAGTACAGCCATCGCTGCTGTTTGGGGTGGGGGGCACACCCAGCAGTGCTCAGCAGTAACTCCTACTGGTGCTTGGAGGACTACGTGCAATACTAGGGATCCTACTTGGGCCAGATGTAACCAAAGCAAGTGCCTTATCCCTATACTGTATCTCCAGACCCCAGAGCTATTTTATTTACTTGCATTTTAGGCACCCTGATTTACAACAAAGTTTCGTGCATGCCATGTTCCAACTACCCAACCCTTAACCAGTGTGCCCATTTCCCTCTACCACTATCCTAGTGACCCCCATCCACCCCTCCTCAAGCCATATCCCCACCACCACCATGGTAAGCTCAGCTCTTTAGTCCAGTACCAAATGCTGCCCCTAGCCATTTGTTACCACCTTAGCCCATTCTTATTTTCATTAGTGTGTTTTTTCAACTCTGGCTGTATGCTACATCACTCTGATGTAGACAGACCTCTCTTCTCCTGACAGAACCCATTACATGGAACCTCATCATGCCTTTTAAAGGCTGTGCCTATTTAATATTTAATGCTCTGGTTTTTCTAGCATCTTCTCCAAGCCAGAAATATAACCCAATGATCTTGAAGCTCTTGAAACATCCATGATGCAGCGTGAAAATTGCTGTTGGAGCTCGATAAAATCTCCAGCAATTTCAGGGTTTACTGGCCAAATGTCTATGGCTGGTGTTAGCTCAGAGACAGATCACGGCGGGCCCACACAGCTGGTCTAACAGACAGCAGACTGCTGTTCCCTCCAGCCAGGCTACTAAAAGAGCTCCCTGTCCACTCGGGCAGGCTCTCCCCCTCTTTTCTGCCCAGCCACAATGCCCAGAAGGCTGTATAGGTCTGGGGCTCTCTGAACTAGCAAAGGGATTAGAAATAGTTCTTGCTAATAGCTCTTGGACCCTCATCTCATGTTCGATGGTTTGCAATAGAGGTGCTTAGAAGCCCAGTTAGAATCCTAGAATGAGAGATGAGAAACCCTATCTTGCATCCGATCCGTTTGAAATGAGCTGACTTGCTTTGTAGCTGCAAGAGTTAACCAGATACTCTCTGATCACCTGGTATTTTATCCCACCAGACCACCTTGTGACTTGAAGATCTCAGCACTAGGGCCCCACGAAGCCTGCAGTAAATAGATATGACTCCCTCTGCTCTGCTGGGAAGCTGGATTCAGCAGCAGCAGCAGCAGGCGCTGTCTGGGATGGTAACCTGCTCCCTGGCTAAATACAACCTCGCTACTGCCTGTTGGCTCCAGGTCTCTCAACAAACCATTAAAACAGTCGCTGGAAACAGACAGGTGCACTTCTGAGTTCAAGGGGCAAGGCTCTGAGCTCAAACACTCTAATGGGTGTCAGAGAAGTGGCTTCTGATCTGAATGTTTCATCCAACTCTGGCTGGAAAACCTTTTCCCATAAATCAAGACGAGATGACTTGGCAAAGGCCATCTGCTGTAATAGTACATCAGTTCTGGAACTATGACACAAGAGGTCGGTTGTAGAATTTAATTGTCTAACACTGACACTGAAGCACTTGAACCACAATGCCTAAGAGAAGCTCAGAGAGAAGAAACACTAAAATCTCTACCCTGGGACACCATCGCAGGGTTTTCACCATTAGGTGAATGGAAGGATCTGGAATTCCATTCCTTGCCTTGAAAGCTGAAAGGAAATAATAAGGATACTAATATCTAAAGGGCAAGAAAAGGAGGAAGGGAATACATAAGCACTTCTGGAGTTTACTGTGGGATGCTGTGATTTACATAGAGTAACAAATTCTTATTTGATCCTTGTTGCTCATAGCTCCTAAAACCCATAGACTAACCTAAGACATGAGAGTAATACAATAACTAGATATTAATAAAAAAAAAAAAAAACTATTCGAGAATACCTGAGCTTTGGGGCCAGAGCTATATAGCACAGCAAGGTAGGGCATTTGTCTTGCATGTAGCTGACCAGGGTTTCATCCCCAGCATTCCATATGGTCCTGCAAGCCTGCCAAGAGTAATTCCTGAGCACAGAGCTAGTAGTCCTGAGTGCCACCAGGTATAGTCCCCAAAACAAAAACAAAATCAAAATCAAAATAAATAAGAAATAAGAATTTAGGCTAATAAAGTGACTTTATGTATTATTTATTTATTCTTGGGTTTGGGACCACAGCTGGTGTGCTCATGGTTTACACTTCCTGGTTTTGTACTCACAGGTCACTCTGGTAGGACTCAAGACACATCCTGGGATTTGAGTGAGGGTCAGCTACAAGAAAGATAAGTTCCTTAACCCCTGTACTATCTCCCTGGTCCCAAAGTGGCTTGTTTTTTTGCTCCTCATAAAGGACTCCATAGAAAGGAGTGAAAGGGTTACCTAAATGCATAGTGGCACCAGAGCTTTAGATTTCTTGAAGTAGGAACGGGTAGTGGTAACACCTGGAGATCTTCAGGGACAATTTCCCATTCTGTGCTCAGGAGTCGATCCTGGCAGGGACTGCATTGTTCCAGGGACTAAACATGGCCAACTACATGCAAGGCAAATACCTTGCTTAATCCCTGTTCTTTCTCTCCAGCCCTATAATTTCCTCAGCCGTTATATGTGCTCTTGAGCCAACAATGAAAGGCAGAAGGTCAAGGGTACACATTTTGGACCCATCCACGGAGTTCCAAAGGAGAACACAAAAGTCACATAAATGAGACCTTGGTTTTATTTACTTTCAACATAACACTGTAATTTACCAAATTGTTCATAATACAGTTGTTTCGACATTAAATGTTCCAACACCAACCCCATCATTTGGTGGCCTTCCTTCCACTAATGTCCCCAGTTTCTCACCTACCACCCCAGCCTGCCCCCTTGCAGACACAAATTTACTTCATGTTGTTTGTTATAACACAAAAGCAAATGGAATTAGCTAAATTTAGATCAATAAGAGTCAAATTGTGATCATTGTTATACCTCACAATAGTGTTCCTAAAAGTGCTAGCTACGCCTTCTGTGTTAGTTTAGGTTCATTAAACTTGGTGATCTTCTATGCAACTTTTCCATTAAGATTTGCTGTGTTCCTATTGAGCAAACAGTGGTCCCATGGAATAAGATCTGATTTTTTTTTTTTTTTTTTTTTTTTTTTTGGTTTTTGGGCCACACCCGGCAGTGCTCAGGGGTTACTCCTGGCTGTCTGCTCAGAAATAGCTCCTGCCAGGCACGGGGGACCATATGGGACACCGGGATCCGAACCAACCACCTTTGGTCCTGGATCGGCTGCTTGCAAGGCAAACGCCGCTGTGCTATCTCTCCGGGCCCAAGATCTGATTTTAATTCCTTGTGCATGCGTGTGCACGTGCGAGCACAAGCCATTTAAGAGTGGCCATAAGCAACTCTGCACACTCTAAATTCAAGTAGGGGACCAGCTCATGAGTACCTATGCAACCGAATCCATTAACACAGTTTATAGAACAGACAAAATTGGCAGAAACAGAAATGAACCCCTGAAATGGGAGACAGGCATAGAAAGCTGCTGTGTTTGATTCCTACAAATCCTGTTTGGAGCTAGTAGTCCCTGATTCCCCTTCCAGGTGAGTTTGACAGCGGCAGCCGTGCACACTGTAGCACCTGCCAATGTGGAACATACCACAAGGTTGTCCTGGCAAGCACCAGAATGACACCAAGGGAGCCATGTGGTCCCAACCAAGCCCTGCTCCGTCACCCAAGCTGTGATTTCCCCATGTGTTCACTTTCAAGGCTCTCTCTCTGCTGCCAGGACCAGCCATCTGAAAACATTTCATGCATTTTGAGTTCAAGATCAGACCAGCCTTCTTTGGAATTCTTTTTGTCAAAATGTAGCCCCATAAAACACTAGTGTGTCTCTTATTGAGAGGGCCTTGAGGATGGATGGGTTTTTGAGTGTCACCTCTTCCCCCACCTCCTAAGTGTCCTATCCCTTCCCTAGGCTGGGAGGATGATTCCTCTCTTGGCAAGGGCGATGCTCAGAACCCTCAAATCCCTGCGTCTTCTCTGAGGTCTCCTCTATTTCCATCATTCCCTGCCAACACTCTGTTCATCTTGGGATCTTAGGCACAACCAGCCTCCCCTCAGGCTCATGGTATGGAGGGGTGAAATAGAGTGAGGGCTTCTACCTAGTCTGGTGTCCCCCCACAACAATGTGGCAGGTTGGGACAGTGTCCTACTCACTTCTGTGCTGCAGTGACTGAATGTGTGTGATCTTTGGGGGTGAGGGTGGAAGGGGCCATGGATGTTGGAGGCATGTGTGTGCACAGTGATGGAACACGACAACTGAGTGTAATGGAACTAGTCTAGCCCAGGGGGAAGCGATGGGCTTTGAAAGACCAGGTTCAAAGTACTAACTCTATCTCTGTTTTCTTTTCTTTTTTTTTTTTTTTTTACTGGGCCTCCCAGAGCTCAGAGGACCTGGAACCACTCCTGTGTCAATACTCAGTCTACTGGGCCGAATGATTTCATGCTTGGACCCAGTAATGCTGGGGAGGGGTCATTAAGTCTATACTGAGCAGTGTTCAGGAGGTCCATGTGCCACCAAAGACTGAACTCCTGACCTGGATATAGGAGGCACACACTGCTGACCTCTGAGCTATCTCCCAAGCCCTTTACTTTAACTTGTATAAGCTTCCTCATGTCTCAGAGCCTCAGCTTCATCATCTGTGAAACGGACCTGCTCTAGGGCCTCCGTCAGAACTCAGAGATGGCTGAGAAAGAACTGTTGAGTGTTTGAAGCTGAACTCAGTCAAGAGCCAACCAAGCAGTGAGACAGAGGGGTGTGGGAGTGGTAGGCCAGAGGCTCTGCTCTCAGAAATCAGTACTGGTGGGTAAAAATAGAAGAGCAGCCCCTGCTTTGAGCTGTACAAAAGTGCACTCTGGAGGGAGGCAGACAGGCAGGAATTCCTAGTTGGCCTCCTAGCTTTGATAGGAAAAGAGAAAGAGGAGGCCCAGCCCCAAGTGCTAAAAATAGGGGAGGGCAGCAGACTTTGACCTTGCTGCAGGGCTGGCCTGGGCACTATGGAAACCAGGGAGTTCCTGACAGGGTGGCAGGTGGAAGGGCACAGAAGCTGGGGAGGCTGAGAGCTGTGCCAAGAGGATCATGATTGTCAGACTTTAGATTTCCAAGTCAGGGACAGGCTGGGGAGTAGAGGGGGTCCATTTTTACAAGCACCTCAGTTATGGGCCGATAAGCCTAGCACCAAGCAGACCATTCCATGCTGGGCCCCCATCTACCACCCAGCTTCTTCCAGAAATACATAATTTCCAATTCCCTGCCAGCAACCACGTCTCCCAACCCTTTGAATCATCAGGGACACTCCTGTAGCTGACTCGGTCAACACCAAGGGTTCTCAGCTAAACTGCTGGCTCTCATTCTACAGGCCAGGTGCAGGGGAGGACGCTCCTGCACATTCCCCCACAACCTTCTCAGTTTATCACTGTCCATAGCCTTAAAGGCTGGTCCCCCTGCTTAGCTGACTCATCAGGACAAGGAGAAGAGCACTGCAACAGATTACATACCTTTTCACTCATACCTCATACGTTATGGATCCCTATGAAATGAACTTCCACTCTCTTTTTACCACAAGGAAAAAGGTACTTCACAGGATATATGTGCAAATAGAAGCTTCTACCTGCAACTCTCAAGTGCAGGTCTGGGTGGTGCTGTGCCACCCATTAAGTGAGTAGCCTAGGGCTAAAGGCCTTGGTTGTACCACGTGGAACAGAGGTTCCCAGATTTATTGGGCTGCTGCTCCCTCTTTAGTAATTCCACAGGGCCGGAGACACAGTACAAAGGTGATGGTGCTTGCTGTGCATGTTGTGGCCCAGTTCAATCCTTGGTACCACATATAGTGCCCTGAATAATGCCAGGGGTCACTCCTGAGCTTAGATCCAGAAATAGCCCTAAAGCAGGGGTCTTCAAACTACGGCCCGCAGGCCACATATTGTATTTATTCCCATTTTGTTTCATCACTTCTAAATAAGATATATGCAGTGTGCATAGAAATTTGTTCCTAATTTTTGTTTTTACTATCATCTGGCCCTCCAACAGTCTGAAGGACAGTGAACTGGCCCCCTGTTTAAAAAGTTGAGGACCCCTGCTTTCGAAAAGCATTGCTTGTGTAACCCAGAACACACCTCAAATTATTCGATCTCTGAAAACCTACTGCCTTTAGATGAACAAGCTTTAGTATCCCCCACTTGTACTCAGGGGTCAATGGTCCCCATCATTCCAGCAACCCCAGGAAAGGCAAAACTTGACTTTGAAAAACACCAGAGGCTAAAAAATAGAATAAAGGATATCTAAAGACTAGGCTTCAGGCCGAACCAATCGTGCAGTGGGTAAGGCATTTGCCTTGCAAACAGTCAACCTGGGTTCAAGCCCTGGCATCCCGTTTGATCCCGCCAGGAATGATTCCTAATTGCAGAGCCAGCCAGGAGTAACCCCTGAGCACTGCCAGGTATAGACCTCCCCCAAAAAATAAAAGACTGGAACTAGAGACTAGGTTTAGGGGACCAGGGACATAGCACAAATGGCTGGCACATTTCTCACATGAACATGGGCCAGATTTGGTCCCTGATACCGCATGCCCTCTGCACTGTCTTAATAGCACTACTGTGCCGGATTGTTAAACCAACCCTGTAGCCTGGATGTCCTAGTATTTAGTATTAGTCCTAGGATGCCTGAGCATTGCTTGGGAAGACTCTACCCCTCCCCACAATTTAAGTTTTAAAAAAGACTAGGTTCAAGATTTGTACTATGGCACCATGAATCAGGAAGTCAGGAAGTGGAAGCCATAGGTGTTGGGTATAAAGAGCAAGATCTGTGCAAACAGACACACAATGAACTAGAGGCCAGGGGAGCAAACTCCCACAGCAGATGAACAAGTTCAGAGAATCACAGGAAGGGAAGACAATGATAGAAAAGAGAAGCTCTGAAGTACACATAACTCATACAGCTGAAGAGGCCACTCATCCCATCCAGAAGGCCTAGAGGGATACTGATGTGGAGGTGGAACCGGAACTAGAACTGGGCTGGCACAGAGGAATGCCACAGCAGGCCAGCGCAGACTTGAGCATGCCCTGCCCTGGAAGGAGTCCAGCTTAGTGAGGGGGCACAAAGAGGAATAAAGAGGCCTCTTGGTTTGCCCAAGAGAAACCCCAGCCCTGCTTCCACAGAAAAGCAAAGCAACCCAGGTTCCCAGAACCAGAAGCCAGTTAGTCTGCACACATGCACGAGTCTGCCTAGGAAGGAAATTGGATCCTATTGCCTGTAGGTAGGGCCTGAGGGCAGCAAAGCTGGCAGCCACTGGGCCAAGGTACCCAGCCAAGTCACGCACTAGATCCCCTCTTGGGCATGCTGGGAATTCAAGAGGTAGATAGGGGTCCCACAGGGATGAAGAAGAGGGTGGCCATCGGGCAGCTCCGTGGGCAGAAAGCCATCTTGTGTCCACCTTCTAACCAGAGAAGCACCATGGAGAGGCAGAAGTGCCCTTCTACTTCCAAACTCTGAGTCCCTGCACACCTGAGAACAGAAAGTGTTCTGGGAGGCCACTGAGGCCATCATGGAAGTGCCTGAGGGACAAACTGTGACTTTGTAGGAGGACTAGGAACAAGGTGCCTCCTATCAAACCAAGAAGAGACTGACCCAGTCATGAAGAAGAGCAGAGCCAGGAAGGGTTTTATTTTATTTATTTATTTATTAACCCTCTTTACCCTCAGTCTTTTTTTTAAAATATATTTAAGCACCATGATTACAAACATGTTTGTAGCTGGGTTTTAGTTACTAAAAAGAATACTTCCCTTTAGGAATAAGAAGGGATGATGTGTGTCAGGAGTGGGAGACCAAGAGAGGCCTCCACGATCACACTCAGCTATAGGACATGAAGGGAGAAGCCAAGCAGAAACACAGGTGTCCTTCCAGGAGACAAACATGGAGGGTTGAGGAGACAGACTCTGGGGGAGAGGAAAGGGAATGGGAGGCTTTGCCCAGTGGCCTGTGTCTCCCAAGGAAGGCCGAGGCTAACTGAGACGTTCTCTGGAGTAGGGGCCACAAAGCAGTGTCAGTACCCCGGGGAGAGCAGGAGGGTTCACAGAGGGGCTGAGCGGGCTCATAGGTTGGAAGAGCCATGCAGAGGCTGAGTTGAGCCGGGTTCTGTTCTAGTGCCAACAGGCGCAGCGCGACTCTCCAGCAAAGCTTGGCAGCCCTGGAGAAGCAGCTGAGAAAACAGATGGGTCTGTGTGCCGAGAGGACAGTCACAGGGGCAGAGATGTAAAGGATACGTGAGGACACAGGTGAGAGAGCAAGCGAGCAATCGAGCAGATCTTGACTCTTCTAGGGACGGATAAAAGGGATGAGGAAGATGGTCGAAGGAGAGTAAAATAGGAGGGAACTGCAGGGGATGTATGTGAAGGGATATAAAGGCAAAAAGAAGGGACGCTGTGGCAAAGTGGGGATTGCATAATGCTGGGCCTTGGGACAATTGTGTGATGGGGCCGGACCCAAAGGGAAGGCTCAAATGAAGTGCTGAGGAGAGCATTCGGGTGCCGTACATATAGAAGGAGCACCCTCTAGAACTCTTAAGGCTGCAAGGGAGAGAACAAGGGAGATACTAGAGGCCTCGTGGGATGGGAATGCCAGTGTGAGGTCAGAGGTCAGAGTGCTAGGCCAGCAATTAAGTCAGAGGTCAGGGAGCTGAATGTCCCAAACTCAATGGAAATAGAGACAAGAAGATAGAATAAGAGCAGACACTAGCACAGTGGGTAGGGTGCTTGTCTTGCACATGGCTGACCCCAGTTCAATCCCAGGCATTCCATATAGTCCCTTGAGCCTTCCAGAGATAATTCCTGAGTACAGAGCCAGGCGTAACCCTGAGCACTGCCAGGTGTGGCCCCAAAATAAAAAACAACAACAAGGGGGGGGGAGTAAAAAAAAAAAAAAAGGCAGAAGATAGAAGAAAAGTCTCTTTCCAGAGCCCAAGGGGTTCAATGGAAAAGGAGAAAGAACCAAAAAATTAACAGGAGGCAGCCAGAGGTTCATGGATAAGCAACAGTGGGTTGTCTCTTCATAGAAGCCCAAAAGGAGCAGAAGGGGCATCTTCCCAGGAGGCACAGAATGTACATACAACAGTTTCATCTGCCTGCAGACTCCTGTTTCCCTAACTTTCTGAGACATGTTCTGTTCCCAGGCACCAACTTCTTGCAATGGTCACAAGGAGCCTTGGGAAATAGGTACCTAAAAAGTATCTTTGAGGTAAAAAAAAAAAAACCTTCACTTTATATAAGAGGCTCCAGATCTCCAGAGGATCATTTGGTGCAGTCCTTAGATTCTCTAGTTCCTCACTTTACTTTATATTCCCCTAACATTTATTTCCATCTATTCACATTTTTCATGTGCAAAAGTGCATAAGGAGAATGAGTCTTGAAATACACATCTTCAGATTATTGAGTAAATTATCTTGTTGTTGTTGTTGTTTTGTTTTACTGAAAGAATTATGATCTACAGAGTTCTTCATAGTCGAATTTCAAATATACAATGAGTCAGGATCCTTCCCACCACCAGCGTCAACCTCCCTCCAACAATAGACCCAGAGCGCATCCAATACCACCACCCTTTGCCCCCTGGCCTGCCAGTATAACAGGCACCTTTTAGTTTAGAGTGAGTTATCTTTAAAATCCAAAATAAGGTTTTGTTGGGAGTCTCTGAACTCATTCCAGCTTAAAAATAAATGGTTATGGGAAGCCCTGGCAGCTGAAACCATATCCATAAACGCAATGGCCATGTCTTCATCAGGCCAGTTCCATTGACTCACTGTTCTCAAAAGAGATGTATACCAAGCCGTGAAAATTCCTGGGTACACCAGCCACATGGCTAAATGCTGGCAATCTCACAAGGAGAGGGCAGGCCAAGTCCCCAACCTACTAAAGCCACATCACTGCTCCCACCACCCACAACTGCCACTTGGCCAATGGCCCAGCTTTACCGCTCAATAATGGTTCTCTGTAGTGTAGAGACACCAAACTGACCAAAACTCCAGGTATTCCGGTCTTTGGACTGACATCATCAGGACTTTTTTGGAGTGCATGCAGGCACCCTCCCCCTGACTCCTCATGCTTCCGGAAATCCTAGGAGCCAAAAACAAGCCTCCACAAAAGCCGCACTATCAGCAATAGTGCTAGGAATTTCTGAACTGCAAGGTCACATTTGCAATCACATGACAACTCCATATTTTGGAGGGAGGGGCCACACCTAGCTCAAGGGTTACTCCTGGATCTGCACTTAGAAATCGCTCCTGGCTCAGGGGACCATAAAAGATGCCAAGATCGGGGGCCGGGCGGTGGCACTAGAGGTAAGGTGCCTGCCTTGCCTGCATTAGCCTTGGATGGACCTCGGTTCGATCCCCTGGTGTCCCATATGGTCCCCCAAGCCAGGAGCAACTTCTGAGCGCATAGCCAGGAGTAACTCTTGAGCGTTACCAGGTGTGGCCAAAAAAACAAACAAAAACAAAAAACAAAAAAAAAAGATGCCAAGATCAAAACTGCATCCGTCCTGGGTGTAAGGCAAATGCCCTACCACTGTGCTACCATTCTGCTCCAACTCCAGTTTTTTTAAACTGCTGTTATGCCTGTAGAAACACACCAATTTAGATGCTAATTTATATCTGAAGTTACCTAATGTTCTGTTGTTATACCTTATTTTACCTAAAAAGATCATCCCTGGTTTCCTTGTATCTGTTTGTTTACAACTTGTTTTCACCCAAAACAAAGATTGTCCTATATGTAAACCAAGGCAGGACAAGCTCAGGATAGCCTGAGCATTTGACCTTACTGTGTCTTTACTGCCCCACTTGGGGTGGTCTCTGTACTCATTGAAAAAAGTTCTGGCAGGCAGCTTGCTGGTGATACGAGGCAGAAGACTGCCAGAGTATATGTATTTCATCCTCAGCCTGGTCTGTATTATATGCGCAACCCTGCTTTAAACTGGTTCACTTGGGGTTGGAGATATGGCGCATGGAGTTATTTTATAATGTTCAGATTAAAAAATTAACAGAATGATCAACTAGCAACAAGAGCTTACTAAACCTTCTGACAATGACTTAATGAATAACATTATTGCAAGATAAATTTTGTTTTTGTTTTGGGGCCACACCCAGAAGCAGTGAGAAGTTACTCCTGACTGCAAATTCAGAATTTACTCTTAATAGACGGGAGAACAAATGGATATTGAGGATCAAACCAGGGTCAGCTGTGTATGAGGCAAACACCATACCTGATGTACTATCATTCCAGCCCCATGAGATAAAGTAATTTTCACAAACTTTTATACTGATGTACTATTTTTCTTTTTCTTTCCTTTCTTTTCTTTTCTTTTCTTTTTATTTTATTTTATTTTTTGTTTTGGGGCCACACCCAGTGACGCTCAGGGGTTGCTCCTGGCTGGCTCTGCGCTCAGAAAATGCTCCTGGCTTGGGGGACCATATGAGATGCTGGGGGATCGAACCAAGATCCATTCTGGGTCAGCTGCATCCAAGTTAAACGCCATACCACTGCACTATCGCTCCAGCTCCTCTTTTCTTTTTAAAGTAATTTTGCTCCCACTTACCAGGAAACAAGTGTATTATGTTAAACTATGTCAATGATGTGATGCATGGTCTTTAAATAAAGCAATTTATATTTTAAAAAATGTTGTGAAATGACACTCAGTACTCAGTGCAGAGGTGTTATGGAAAGAGTTCAGCAAGCCATACCAGGTGCTGGGGACCAAACTCAGAGCCTTACATATAGAAAGAATATATGCATTGCTACTTGAGTCACATCCCCAGATCCCATTACTACACTTCCAGAGAGTGGTTTCAAGGTGTACAAAGTCGTTTTCATACCTGCCCTGTGAACAGTCTCATCTCATTCTACAAAGCCTTTGCTAACTAAGCCCTGTCTTCTGGCATCAGCAAGATGTCTCTTTAGCCATACCAGGACCCCCGCCGCCCATACAATATTCCCCACCTGCTCCTGACAAACGAAGAGTCTGACTGGGATTCAAATGTGTTCATGGTGCGTTTTCTGCACATTATCAAAAAAGGCAGCACCATTAAAATTTCTGTCAGGCAAAAGTGTCAGTAGAGAGTCCTTGCCTTATCCGAAGCCAACCCAGACTTGATCCTTGGCACCCTATATGTTCCTCTGATTCCTGCCAGGTGTGAACCAAGTGTAAAGAAAAAAACCAAATGTGCAATACTGAAGGAATGGGTGTTGAAACATTGCATGACTGAAACTCAATCATTAACCACTTTGTATCTTATCTCATGGTGATTCAATTAAAAAATGATTAATCACTAAAAAAGAAAAAAACTAAAGGAAAAAAACAAAAACAAGAGAAGGAGGGGGCATTTCCCTCATGTTATTTCTCTTTCCTACTTCCTCCTAAGACATCCCTATGCTGTATCCCCATGTATGGAAACCTCTCCTGACCAAACGCATTCCGAGTACATACATTCAGATTCTTTCTCTCCTGGTCTTCAGCCTTTTCAAAGGTACAAAGTATTGATGCCTTTCACCTGTACCACCCTTTTAATGCAGTTGGAGTTACTACTCTGCAACAGCAATTAACTCACATTGTCCTCCACCAGTTTCAACAATATTGACATATACCATGTTTTTCGCTCTATAAGATGCACCTGACCATAAGACGCACATAGTTTTTAGATAAGGAAAACAAACAAACAAACCCCCCCAAAAAAAACGGTGCAATCTAAGATTTCATCAGAAGACAGCGGCTGAGAACAACAAGCCTGTGAGGCCGAAGTATATTTACAATATGCAGGTCCACAGCTTGTTAAACACATTTACGTAGCTTAAAAAAAAAAAGTTTTAAATATTCATGCTTCAGTTCCAGGAGGCATTTGCTCTATAAAATACACCCCCCATCTCGGAGGTGGGGTGCATCTTATGGTACAAAAAATATGGTAATCAACAGGAAAAGCCAAACTGACCAGATGAAAATGGAAGGAATACATACCGCCACCTGGGAGGAGTCAAGGAACTGGAGACCAAAGTAATCTGTTTCCACCAGATCCAAGTAGTACACAATCTGATCAAACAAATCCTGGCCTTTGGCATATTTCTGGAAGAAAAAGGAAAGAAAGCCATATTGAGCATGTGACACCCGGGAAAAAGGAAACCAGAAACAGAAGAAGCTGGGTGCCTGTGAATGCATATTTTTCTTTCTCAGTCACACCCAGGATATTGCGCTCAAGAGATCTGTTCTGTGCTCAGAGAACACGGCTGGAAGTGCTCTGGAGACCATGTGTGGTGCAAAGGATATACCTGGAGACAAGGCATGCAACTTTCCCCACAGTACTCTCTCCACTCCAATGCACGCATCTTTCAAAATGTAATTTGTTGGATTGAGGAGATGGCTCAGAGAAAAGCTGGAAGACTTGCTTTGCCTGTGGAAGCTTGGCTTCCACTCCTGGCACTTCATAGTTCCTATGGCACTGCTGGGAGTGGTTCCCAAAAATCGCCACATGTAGTCCCCAACCACATTTTTAATCTGCTCTAACATGAGCTGATCCTTAAGCCTAATTAATCATAATTACCAAAAATGACCAAGAATTCAAAGGAATTCAAAACCCAAACAATAACCGACCTCACTGGATGAGGAACCAACATGCTATTTAGTATACTACTATTATTATTTATTATAGATGCTGCTATAGGAGGGGTGGAGCGATAGCACAGCAGGTAGGGCACGCAGCCAACCCAAGTTTGATCCCCAGCATCCTATAAGCTCCCCTGAGCCAGCTAGTAATAATCCCTGATTGTAGAATCAGGAGTAATTCCTGAGCACAGCTGAATGTGGCCCCAAAATGGGAGGAGGGGGGGAAAAGGAGGGGAAAGAGGGAAAGGAGGAGAAGAAAGCAAGGGGTCAGGCTTTGATTTTGAATTTTATAGCCAGCTACAGCTATGGTCCTGGATGACCATCGTAGTTAACAGCACTTTTAACTCATGAGCTAGAGAGATAGTTAAAATTGTTTAGGGGCCAGAGCTATAGCACAGTGGTAGGGCATTTGCCTTGCACGCAGCAGTCCCAGGACAGATCTGGATTTGATCCCCAGCATCCCATATGGTCCCCTGAGCCTGCCAGAAGCGATTTCTGAGTGCAGAGCCAGGAGTAACCCGAGCACCATCAGGTGTGGCCCAAAAAAGCCAAAAACACTTTTTTGTTTATTTAAAGTGCTTGTATTGGGGCCAGACAGCAGGTAGGGAGTTGAACCCAAGCAGATCCAAGTATGACCCCTAGAACCCCATATGGTCCCCTGATCACTGCCAGAAGTGATCCCTAAGTACAGAGCCAGTAGTAATCCCTAAGTACCATAGGAATGTTACCCTAAAACAAAAACTAAAAATAAAGTGCTTGCCTTCTAGACCCATGTACTACATATGGTTCTCTGGCACGACAAGGATAGATCCCTGAGCACAGAGCCAGGAGTAAGGCCTGAGTATTGCTAAATATGATCCCAAAAACTGCCTCCCCAACAACAACTAAAAGGGGGAGGGGAGAAAATACCCGAAGAGCCAGAATACAGAGACAAAGAACATTCATTAATCAAGGCTAGAGGGTTTGTGGGGTGAGCAGGATATTTTTAGAGGTTAATTTATAAAGTTCTAAAATCTATAACAGTGAAAACGTGTAAGAATGAACATGACTAAAAACCAACTATTAGCTATTGCATACACCTCTAAGGCAAACTATATGGTCTAGGAATCTTAACAAAGCTGTCAAGCATAACAGATGGGGGCCAGAGAGATGGCTAAAGGGTTAGAGTACATGCTTTGCACATAGGATCTCTAGCTCTAAATGGCCACACATCCAAAACACGTAATTCTGCAACTATTGATGATGACAGCATTCATGCACTGGGTAGCAGGGACTACTAATGCAATAGAACAAAGCCAGCCTTTTCCCTGGAGAAAAAAACCTAACCACCCCGACTAGAGCCCTGTTTCCACCTTTCTGTTCTTATACAAAATATACAAATCAAAGTTGGGACTGATGTGACCCCTAGATTTGACTGCCATTTGTAGGAAACAGGTCTGTTCTAAGCTACCAGGGGTCTTCGATCAGCATAAGTCAGCCTACGAAAAATTTTACGAACTGTTCAGGACAAACCATCCAGATTTTTTAACAAAGACATGAAAGGGACACCTACAGATTAAGGGACATTAAGGAAAAAACAATAGAACTGAGAGGCTAGAGCAATAGTACAGTAGTTAGGGCACATGCCTAATACAAGCCAAGCCTGGCACCACATGGTCCCTCAAGAATCTCTAGGTGCAACCCTGAAGACTTCCAGTACTCTTGGGGTAGCCTGACAGCATGGAGCCTTGCACCATAGAGCCTTGCACTAAACAAGCTGATTCAGTGGGCTGAGAATCCTTGGGTATCCTAAGCACAGCCTGGGAATCCCTCATGCCCCTCAGCGCCCCTCAATAAAAGGCAGAAATAAACTAGAACGCCTAGGGTTGCATACTTGGGTGACAAAACTTGGGGAAAAGTAATTACAACCAAGCCAAGGTGAATTTGTTGGCAGGGAAGGATGGTGAAGGGAAGGAAGCAGAGAGTTTAGGGTGTGCTGAAACAAGAACTACCAGAGAGAGAAAGGCTGCCACTGGGGCCCAGAGCTCATCAGCATTCCAGAACACTCCTCAGCCCCCATGAGAAATAATTATAGAGGATGAAACAGAAACTAGGAATGTTTCTGTGACAGCATTCAGTTACCAGACTTCCAAAGAGAGAAGTTAGAATTCTACCACCTAAAAACATGTATGTGTTGTATATAGGGGTGGGGTGGGGGAATGAAAAGGAACCCAGGAAATTTGCAAAAAGAAAATTACAGTATGAGGATGGAAAGCCTGAATGGCACTCCTCCCAAATTTTCTTTAATGCTGTTCTTTTAGAAATTGCTGGAACCAAAAGACAGGGCAGAGCTGAAGGTACATGCCTGGCATGCGCCATACCCAGGTTTCATTCCTGGCACCACATGGTCTCCTGAACATAGTCAGTTACATTCATGGAGGCAACCCCGTAGAATGGCTAAGTGTGGTCCTAGATCTTTACAACATTGCCAGGGTGACCCAGGTATTACCAAGCACAGCACAGCCCCAAGCAGCATTGGTCCTCACATCTTCACACTTGACTGAAAATCATTGGTGAAGCTCCCAGATTGTTTTGGGAGATTCTCAATAAACAATCAAAAATTTGAACCAGCTCTGTGTAAGGCCAATGGAGAGGGAGGTTTTCAGTCATCACTACCCCCACCAACACAGCTCCTGGGCACCTTTAAGCACCCTGAGATTCCAAAGCACATACCTGACATCAGGAATCACAGAACTGGAAGCTCCCTGTTGTAACTCAAGAGTTCCTGGGGCCGGGCGGTGGCGCTAAAGGTAAGGTGCCTGCCTTGACTGCGCTAGCCTCGGATGGGCCGCGGTTCGATCCCCCGGCGTCCCATATGGTCCCCCAAGCCAGGAGCGACTTCTGAGCGCATAGCCAGGAGTAACCCCTGAGCGTCACTGGGTGTGGCCCAAAAACCAAAAAAAAAAAAAAAAGAGTTCCTGAGCACCACGTGGGAACCCCCAAAAAGATAAAACAGGGGCCAGAGTAGCACAGCAAGCAGTAGGGCGTTTGCCTTGCACGCAGCCAAATCCAGGATGATCCCGGGTTCAACCCCTGGCATCCCATATGGTCCCCAGAACTCACGAGGAGCGAATTCTGAAAGCAAAGCCAGAAGGAACCCCTGAGTGCTGTTGGGTGTGGCCCCAAAACAAAACAAAAGACAAAATAACAGGCCATTCTGACACGTGTCCTCTGTGCCCACAACAGTCCATCCTCTGGGATGGGGTCTTCTAGTCCCATCCAGGGCTACTGGCCCTATGTTGACACCTATTATCTCAGCAACAGTGTTTCTTTAACGACTTTCCAAGGGGATAGAACCAGTTAGGGAGAGACTTTAGCAGCAGTAAGTGGCAGAATTGGATGACAGGAAGCAACAAATCTGTGGCTTAGTGCAGGATGTGCTGCTCATGTGACCTTCATTCCTAATTCCATCCAATCCCCTCCTACACTTCCACCACTGAACCAATCAAGCATAGTAGACTGGGTACCCTGAAATGCACAGGCTGGTCTATGGCCATATCACCCTGATATGCCTGGCCTCATCCGAAAAGCTGGGGGCTCCCCAAACCCTGCTGGTCTAACTTCCCCCATGGTCACAACTCTGGGAGGCAATTCCACCCTCACGATAAAAGCACTTGTGCATGTGGAGAGAGCAGAGTATCATTTCCAACTGTATTTTCCTGATGCTTTTCTAAAGGGATCTCAGTTTAGGAGAAGTTGAAGAGAGACTCGGAAAGAAGCTTGCAGCGGGTGGCAGGTCCTTCCACTGCACCAAGACCAGGTCCTTTCCTGGCAGACGCCTCACGCAGATGGATTTGAAGCTACGGGCAGTGGGGGTGGGGTGGGCAGACAACGGTTCTTGGTCTCTTCTGCAGAGAGAATGCCTACGGCTCTTGCCAACAGCTCCAGACGAATTAACTAACGAGGAACAGGATGGAGGGGGCCTCAAAACAGAGAGGCCAATGGGTGTCATGGGGACAAAGGAAGAGGCTTGATCAGCCGCTGCTCACTCCTTAGTCCCTAGAGTATCCACTCTGGGATCTAATGCACACACACAGCCAGAACACCCCCATAAACACACCAGGACAACACACATACATAGCCAAGAACACACACACACACACACACACACACACAAACACTTCCTGCTCCTCCTAGCCAAGACCACACATATACCACATACCTCCACAGAGCCAGAACACCCACAATTATGACAGCATACACACATGCCCAAGACCACACACACATACACACACACAAACACACACACAGCCATGACATGTGCCTGCAATCCCCCATAGGAAAACACACACACACACACACACACACACAAACAATCTCCGCCACCAAGCCCCCAGCAAGACCACACATAACACCACACTTCACACAGCCAGCCAGTACTGTGCACAGAAGCACACACACGCACACACATATACATTCACACATGCACATACACCATCACACACACACACACATACACCCTTGTACAGGGTCATGCTGCTGGCTGTCTGACTGACTCCTATCCACATCAAGTGCTTCCTCGGGGTGCTCCTGTCTGTGCAGCATGACTGGCCTGGGATCGCTCAGGTCTCCTGGCTGGGCCGTGCAAAAGCACCAACAGACGGAGCTTTCACACGTGGCAGCCAAAAACCGGGCACAGGCTCATTAAAATCTTCTCAGATGAAGTGAACAAGTGCCCAGGGAACTGGGTGGCCCTCCCAAGGCCGCTTTACCTAAACACAATTTTGAGGCTATTAAGTGAAGTGCTGTCTAGAGGTTACAATAGATGTGTTAATGTGACAACACTGGAAGCTGCTGCTCACTGCCTGGTGTTAACTAGATCTTCCTCTCTGACACAAATATCTACCCAGCTCGCCTCAGCTAGCTGCTGTCTTGGGGCTGGTGGTACAAAGCTGACAGAGTATCTCAATGAAAAAGCTTTCATCCCACAAGTCCTACTTTGAGAACAAAGCACCCTCCCAAATTCTTGAGCTAAGCCAATAGTACTTGTAGTATTATCATGTGTCTCCTTGCCTTTTATTTTATTTTATATTATTTTTGGTTTGGGGGGCATACTGGGCAACACTCAGAGGTTACTTCTGGCTCTGCACTCAGAAATCGCTCCTGGCTTGGAGGACCATATGGGATGCCGGGAATCGAACCAAGTCTGTCTTGGGTCAGGCGTATGCAAGACAAATGCCCTGTCACTGTGCTACCACTCCGGACCCCTCATAGCTTTTTGAAGAGCTGTGGAGAAAGGGTCTCCCAAACAGTGCTCAGGGGGACTGGAGCCACTCCCAGCTGTTCTCTGCAATAGGGCTGGAGGGTGCAATGCTGGGAACCACAAAGGCTACCCAAGAAAGGGCTAGGGGCGACCAGAGCCATACCCAGCAAGGCTCAGGGAGCTCCATGGTGCCAGGGGATGGAACTGGAATCCGACACATAAATGACTTGTGCTCTGACCTCTGTGCTCCACCCCCAGCCCTGCCCCTTCTCTCCTTCAGCAGCACATCCAGCATGTAAAACCTTCCCAAGTCCAGGCCACCATCCCGGTTGGCAGCAACATACCCACAGCTTTGAAGAACTGCCAAGCAATAGATCCCCTACACAGCAGAGCTGAGAGCCACTAGATCATGGAGCGAACCCCTCGCTGCCTGCTTGCTCCTCTTCCTATGCCTGCATCTGAGCGTCTGGTCATGGCAGTTCTTGCAGCTCTGACAGGACCTCAGAGTAATCAAGTTCGTTAAAACTCTGTGCCAAGGCAGAGCACAGTGCGTCAGAGGGAGACCAGGCCAGGACGACAGCTGCCTCTATGGGCCACTCATTCAGATGCCTCCTGAGTCTCCTGCATCCCCCAGCATCCTGCTCCCAGCCCAGACGACAGTCAGGAGCATGTCCATCCCCCTGAGACATGGACCACCAGGACCTTCAGGTACACTGTTGCCCGTCTCCAAGTTCCATGGCTGAACAAAGTTCTGAAAGAATCAAGCCAGGATGCCCATCTGATGCAGTCTTAGGTGTGTCATCAGCCAGAAGGGCCCAGTTTCCCCAGAGGCTTGAAAGGAAATGAGCCGTGGGTGAGGACAGGAGTGCCAAGAACTGAAACAAAAAAGCCCAGCATCGGGCAGCCCCATGAGGGCTGGAGGAGCCCTCTCCTTCAGGCACATGGGGCTACTCTTTGCCAACTGCTTGCCATCCTTGTTCCCACCTTCAGAAAGGCCACATAAGGCAGCAGTTAGCACCCCAGACCTAATCGCTTCTCGGCCTTTTGGCTAAGATCAAGTGTAGCACCCCAGACCTGATATACTCACGCTAAGGTCCTTGAAAGCCTGTCTTGCTCATTTGTAGAATTTCTTCACCCTCAGCCACCAGTCAGGGGGATGGAAGGTTCTGGACCACTTGATGCAGGGACTTAGCACTACCCAGCCACGGGGCATCACCAAAGTCCTGCTCTGATTCTTAGCTCCACTTACCACAGATAAGGGAAGGGTCCTCTGATACCATAAAACTCACTCCTATGTACACCAAAGGTCTGGCCCCTGGTGGCTCTCCTCCTTCACCCCAGCCTGCTTCAGTTAACCTAATCCCCAGGCCACTTTCTAGTAAGCCTGTATTATACTATTTCATTTTGGAGATGGGCCACACTCATCAGTACTCAAGGAACCACTCCTGATGGTGCCTCGGGGATCCTATGCAATGTTGGGGACTGAGTCTAGACCAGCTGAATGCAAGGCAAGTGCTTTAACCCCTGTATTATTCCTCAGATCTCTATTCTGTTTCTGGTCGGAACACCCCCATGTATGCACCCTATTCACCCCAGTCTCTCTTTGCAGACCCCTTGTTCTCGTTTCAGTGAGGCTCAGGGACTATTCTCAGCAAAGTGGGGGGAGGGAATGGGTGAGGGGGCATATGCTTTTCCTATAGTGCTCAGGGAACCTCATGCTGCCAGGAATCAAACCCACAAGGAAGCAAATGCTTCACCCCGAGTTACCGCTCTGTCCCTCTCATATTTGTTCGAACACAGACAAGGACACTGAGCACTAACTAAGGTTTGAGAAATGATCACACTGTGGCCTAGTCTTGAGGTTATTGAAAACTAGATCTTATTAATACAAAAGATTATCAGGGCCTAGAGTTTTACATATATAGTGAAACCAGATTACTGTGGCAATGCTTTCTAAGCTGAAAAGCAGGCTTTTAATTTTGTTCCTGTTATATTTCATCATTTTTATGAAGTATAACTGTCACCCCATACAACATCAGCTATGGATCTAATTTACAAAGTGGTGGGATGAGTTAGAGCATGGAATGGTGAGGGGTGTCTTCTTTTTTTGTTTTGTTTTGTTTGTTTTTTCGGTCACACCTGGTAGCGCTCAGGGGCTACTCCTGGCTCTATGCTCAGAAATCCCCCCTGGCAGGCACAGGGGACCATATGGGATGCCGAGATTCAAACCACCAACCTTCTGCATTCAAGGCAAACACCTTACCTCCATGCTATATATACCCTAGGAACACAAAAACACAATACAAAATTACCTTCTGATATTTACAGTCAAATCAGTCAAATTCGGATCTCTTTTAAGGGAAAAGCCCAGGGGGCCTCAAGCCCCTCTATGTTGCAGAAGCAAAGTATCTCTGTATAAGGTGGTGAAGAGGAGGTGGAGGTAGAGGAGGTGGTGGAGGTGGAGGTGGAGATGGAGGAGGTGGAGGAGGAGGAGGAGGAGGTAGTGGTGGTGGTGGTGGTGGTGGAGGATAGCATGGAGGTAAATGTGGTGGTGGTAGAGGATAGCATGGAGGTAAAGCGTTTGGTGGTGGTGGTGGTGGTGGTGGTGGTGGTGGTGGATAGCATGGAGGTAAGTGTGGTGGTGGTGGAGGATAGCATGGAGGTAAGGCATTTGCCTTGCATGCATTCCGGCATCCCATATGCTCCCCTGAGCCTGAGTGTAGAGCCAGGAGTAACCCCTGAGCACTGCCAGGTGTGACCCAAAAACCAAAAAAAAAATTAAAAAATAAAAAAAAAAAGTGTAGGAACGGGAACATAGTATGCCTGAAAACCCAATGCAAATCATGGTGCCTACATAACAAAGTCAAAAAGACCATTTCAGGGACCGGAGCAGTAGCACAGTGGGTAGGGCATTTGCCTTACATGTGGCTGGCCCTGGCTGACCCAGGTTTGCCCCAGCATCCCATATGGTCCCCCAGCCTGCCAGGAGAGATTTCTGAGCACAGAGCCAGAAGTAACCTGTGAGCACTGCTGGGTGTAGCCCCAAAACAAAAACAAAAGACCATTTCAGAAAGACCAGTTTGCTTTGGGGACTTTTGAAAATCTATGTTGTTCCTCAAAGACAACTTCCATTTGAAGTTCTGAAAGAGCCCAAGGTTAAAGAGCTCTCAGAACTCCAGTTGGGACCAGCAATTGGCTTCCTGGTCAGCAGTTCCCAGAAGGTACTGGCCTCAAGGCCATTGTCAGGTGTTTCTAGGAAGTGCTGGTTGCATGACTACTCACCCTCTCTACCCCCACAACTGCTAACAGGCTAGTTGTTTACGAGTCTTAGTGGAAAATGAAACACACAAACACATGTGTGTTGGCTCTCCCTCTACTGTCATCATATAAAATCATCATGAAACAAACACACACGCACAACACACATCTGAAATGGCAGATAACTCAAAAGGCTTGAGTGTGCACATTTTGCATTCAGAGTTTGAGTTCAATCACTGTTGCTATATGGTCTCATGAGGATTGCTGGGAATGACACCCAAGCACAGAGCTGAAAATAGCTCCCAAGCACCCCCAGATATATCCCTATACCAAAACAAAACCACTCCTCCACCCCCAGATATGTTCGTATAAGGGTGAGCATAAAACTATTTATGGGGCTGAAGTGATAGTACAGCTAATAGGGTATTTGCAACTCTTGGTTGAATTGGATTGAAGTTGGGTTTTCAATCCCCAGCATCCCACATGATCCCCAAGCCTGTCAGACATAATACCGAAGCACAGAGCCAGGAGTAACCCCTGAGCAATGCCCGATGTGGCCCCAAAACAAGATAAACAGAAATATTTACTACGGAATGCCATAAAATGTTATACAAGATTTTCATTACCATGTTACCATGAGTGAGAAATACCTTCTTTGCCATTGGTAAAATTTGGGGATTAAAAAGTGCTGGCAGAGAGAGGCCTTGAAGAAAAATCTGTGATCTGCTGTACTTGAGGCCAGGCCAAACAGTTTCTAAACACACACACACACACACACAAGGGATGTAGCTTGGTGGGAGATCTCTTATCTGTTTTGCATGTGGTAAACTATTTCCATCCCAGCACTGTAAGCAAAAATAAATCTAAAAAATAAAATCCCATTTCCCAGTTGAAGAGGTATTTTTTTTGTTTGTTTTTTGAGGGGCCACACCCAACACACACAACCCTGAGCAGCGCTCATTGGTTACTCCTGGCTATGTGCTCAGAAATAGGTCCTGGCAGGCTCAGGAGACCAAATAGGATGCCGGGAATCGAACCCTGGTCTGTCCTGGGTGGGTTGGCTGCATGCAAGGCAAATGTCTATTGCTGTGCTTCTGCTTGGCCCCTGAATATGCACAATTTATATGCACAAAAGGGACCGACTGAGTAGAGAAGACCAAGTCTGAGTGGGTTTGGACGGCTCCTAAGTGCAGGACCAGTCAGATTCCAGCCTTCCTGATTCTTTGGTGAGTTCACTGAACTTCATTCTACTGCTTCTCTGGCCAGCATATCCCAGTCAGGGCTCCCAGACACTCATTGTACTGCAAACAAGATCTTCTTTAGTCTAATTCTGCACACAGTACTGAAAGGCTGCTTCAAGTATCAGCTCCTATGCGATCCAGAATAGAAACTGGACAACTTAGCCCCAGGATGCAGCAGAGAAATGGGAGGGGGGGGGAGAGAAGGGGCACTCCCCATTCTGACTGGAAAGCTACAGCAGAACAAAAAATGCCAGTGACATGCTCACTTCAAGTGAGCACAGACACCAAGACACCATCAGGACGGGGAACAGCCACAGTATGGGAAGCTCCTGGAAATCCAATTCTGGTAAACAGAGCACATGTTATTAATTTCCGGGCTTGCCTGGCTAGCAATCTCTTGGAAATCAGAGGAAGCAACAGAAACGACTGTCCTTCATTTTGATCTACCAGGAAGTACGAACAAATTCCCAAGGCAGCGACTGTCATCTTAGGGTGAGCTCATCCATGGAAGAGGAGCTGTGGAGGGGACCCCCACCCACAGTAACCAGTCTCCACCCACCAACAGGAATGGGCTCCCCACAGTGCAGATGTCAGGTGGAAACCATCACTCTAGACTCAGAGATCAACACAGAAGGAGGTGGCAAAGGCCTCAGCCCTGATCCCAGAAGACACATCTCTTCGATCAGGATGCATTACTGTCGCAGCACAGGTTCTGGTTCATTCCTCTCCCCTCACAGCACAGCAGAGAAAATGAAACATGCCATAGGCCGAGATTTTAGGGAATCAAGAACCTACATTTGTCTCCTAGGAACCCCTATCTGAGTCTGCCTAATTCTAGTGACTCAACAGTACGAGAGAGAGAGAGAGAGAGAGAGAGAGAGAGAGAGAGAGAGAGAGAGAGAGAGAGAGAGAGAGAGAGAGAGAGAGAGAGAGAGAGAGAGAGAGAGAACACATGCGCTCATATTTGGAAACTACTCGATCCTGAGAACCCTAAAATCCTTCCCCCCAACTCTTCAAATAATGTTTCCCATCCTCAAAAGGACACTCCAGGGCAGAGAGATGGCTCAATAGTAGAGGACTTGCCTGACACGAGCATAGCCCTGGGTTCAAGCCCAGCCCCACAAAAAGCAAAGAGAAAAGAAAGATGAACAGAGTTCTATACTAAGTTCCTTTCCACAGGGAGGGGAGGGGAGAAGAGTGGAGAGGAAAGGGAGGGATGGGAAGGGGAAGGGAAGGTATAGGAGGGGAGGAGAGGGGAGGGGTGGGGAGGGAAGTGGAGGGGAAGGGGAAGAGAAGGGGAAGGGGAGGGGAAGGGAAGGGGAGGGGAGGGGAAGGGAAAGTATAGGAGGGGAGGAGAGGGGAGGGGTGGGGAGGGAGGGGGAGGGGGAGGGGAGGGGAAGGGGAAGAGAAGGGGAAGGGGAGGGGAAGGGAAGGGGAGGGGAGGGGAAAGTATAGGAGAGGAGGAGAGGGGAGGGGGAGGGGAAGGGAAGGGGAGGGGAAGGGGAAGAGAAGGGAAGGGGAGGGGAAGGGAAGGGGAGGGGAGGGGAAGGGAAAGTATAGGAGGGGAGGAGAGGGGAGGGGAGGGGAGGGGAGGGGAAGGGAAGGGGAGGGGAAGGGGAGGGGAGGGGAAGGGAAGGGGAAGGGAAGGGGAGGGGAAGGGAAAGTATAGGAGGGGAGGAGAGGGGAGGGGTGGGGAGGGAGGGGGAGGGGGGAGGGGGAGGGGGAGGGGGAGGGAAGGGGAGGGGAGAGGAGGGGAAGGGAAGGGAAGGGGAGGGGGAGGGGAGGGGAAGGGAAGGGGAGGGGGAGGGGAGGGGGAGGGGAACGGGAGAAAAGGGAAGGGGAGGGAAGGGGAGGGGAGGGGAGGAAAGGGGAAGGGAAGGGGAGGAGAGGGGAGGGGAGGGGAGGAAAGGGAAGGGGAGGGAAGGGGAGGGGAGGGGAGGGAAGGGAAGGGAAGGGAAGGGAAGGGAAGGGAAGGGAAGGGAAGGGAAGGGAAGGGAAGGGAAGGGAAGGGAAGGGAAGGGGGCCAGAGAGCACAGCACGAGGGCATTTGCCTTGCATGTAGCTGACCCAGGATGGACGGTGGTTCGATTCCGGGCATCCCATATGGTCCTCCAAGCCTGCCAGGAGCAATTTCTGAGCTCAGAGCCAGGAATAATCTCTGATTGCTGTCAGGTGTGACCCAAAAACCAAAAAAAAAAAAAAAAAAGGAAATAAGCATCGACAGCATTTGTTGAAGGAACTCAGTGAAGTGCTTAGGGGCCAATACCACCAGGCACACTGTACCATACTCTCTGACTAACAGGGACATTGACAAACTGATAAGTTCCCTGACACACTGCCAAACCTGCTTTGAATCCTGGCACTACCTAAGATCCTCTGGTAGGAGTGATCCCTGAGCACAAAAGGAGGAATAAGCGCTCAGCACAGGCAGGTGTGGCCCAAGCCTTCCCTCATCCTACCCCTTTCAAAAAAAAGCCAGCACCATGGAGACTTGAATAGTTCTTAGTGACAAATAAAGAACTATCAAGGTGTTGTTCTTCAAAGGGGAGTGTTTACCTGGCATGAAGCTTCTGTCCTCTCCCTGAATCTGGAAGAGCTTGGCTCCACCTCCACCAATAGAATGAGGTGTTTTGTGATTGAGGCAAGATGCTTACACAAGGGGCCTCAAAATAACAATCATGCATAACCCAAAACAACCGAGAACATAGTTTCTATGGGCGCACACAAAAGATTTGATCAGTGTGACTACTTTCAGTAAGTAAAAACAAGTTTCTTAGGAAATCTCCATACTATGATAACTTAGGTATCACTTGCTTGGAATCAAAGATGTAGGATGATAAATATAAATTGTTTTGTTTTGTTTTGGGGCCATACCCGGTGATGCTCAGGGGTTACTCCTGGCTATGTGCTCAGAAATTGCTAATGGCTTGGGAACCATATGGGACGCCATATGGGACACCAGGGGATCAAACCCCAGTCCATCCTAGGTTAACACGTACAAGGCAAACGCCCTACTGCTTGCGCCACCACCCCAGCCCCAATAAACATAAATGTTTTGAAACTTTTTTCAGATAAAGTTAAATTTTAAAACTGTCCACTACTGAGGGGCAGAGCAATAGAACAGCAGATGGGGCATTTGCCTTGCACATGACCAACCCTGGTTTGATCTCAGGCTTCCCATATGGTCCCCTGAGCCTGCCAGGAATGATTTCTGAGTACAGAGCCAAGAGTAACCTCTGGGTGCTGTTTGGTGTGGCCCCAAAACAAAAACAAAACAAACTAAACAAAAAAGTTCTCTACAGTGCCTAAGAACCAGTCAACTGTCAACAGAACTGACCTTATTATGGTGGTAGAGTGTAAAATAAAAATAAAATAAATCCATGCATTGGGTGAGACTGCCCTAGGCACCATGTTTTTAACCCCTCAGCAGGACAGGTCTGATGAAGCAGGGTAGTGGCAGAAAAATAATACGCCAAGCCAGTGAATTAAAGTTTCACTGGAGTTAGTCTGCTTTTTGCCTCATGGCCTTTCTCTGCCATGTGCTTCCTATGTCATATGCTTGGTTTCTCTCTTGCACCCAAAGCCAAACCCCCTTTCTTTATTTCCAGAACCCCACTTACCAAGGTGTGGGAAGGTCCTGTAATCTAGGTGGGCTTTTACATACCAAAAGAAGGGGTTAGGGAAATAGGAAGTTGAGGGAAGGATTCACTTTAAAGTGGAGGAAGAGGACTGATGGACAGTGTGATGTTGGACCACTGTATACATAAAAGCTACCACTAATGATAATGTAAACCATGGAGCCTAAAATTAAAAAATAATTAACAAAATAAACTTTTTTGAAGGCCACTCTGTTTTATTTTGTCTTTTCCCAAGAGTGTTTAAAGGCTACTCCAGGCTTGATGTTCAGAGGACCAATGCAGTGCCAGGGATCTCACTCAGCCTCCTGAATGCAAAGCATGCACTCTAGCCTGCTGAGCTATCTCTGCTGCCCAAAGCCACTAATGCTTTTTTAAAGGACATTAAAATTGAGAGCCTGAATGTCAGAAACTACCCTACTCCACATTCATCAACTACACATTAAGAAGACAAAAAACCTGAGGCCAGGGAGACAGCTGACCAGAGCACGTGCTTTGCATGTGAGCCAGGGGTTTGATCACCTGCACTGTGTGGTCCCCCTAGCACCAACCGGTATGGGGAGGGGGAAAAAAGAAATATAACAAGCTACACTAAAAATAAGGGGAGATACAATACAAAGAGACATATTTAATAAATGCAATATGAGGGCCCGGAGAGATAGCTCAGCGGCGTTTGCCTTGCAAGCAGCCGATCCAGGACCAAAAGTGGTTGGTTCGAATCCCGGTGTCCCATATTGTCCCCTGTGCCTGCCAGGAGCTATTTCTGAGCAGACAGCCAGGAGTAACCCCTGAGCAACGCCGGGTGTGGCCCAAAAACCAAAAAAAAAAAAAAAAAAAAAATAATGCAATATGAAGTATATTGTTGGCTCCTTATTCAAACAAAACAACATAAATGTTTTGAGGTACCCAGAAAAACTGAAAAAATTAAACAAACGTTATAAATTTGTTATTAGAAGACAATAAGAAATTACTGTGCATTTTGTTGAGATAATAATAGGATAGTAGGGGCCGGAGAGATAGCATGGAGGTAAGGCGTTTGCCTCTCATGCAAAAGGTCATCGGTTCGAATCCCGGCGTCCCATATGGTCCCCCGTGCTCGCCAGGAGCGACTTCTGAGCATGGAGCCAGGAGTAACTCCTGAGCACTGCCGGGTGAGACCCAAAAACCAAAAAAAAAAAAAAAAAAAAAAAAAAATAATAGGATAGTGGAGATAATCTGCTTCTTTATATAGAGCTCTCTATCTCTCTCTAATCTATTGATCCATCAAGAGATACCTGATCTGGGAGTTGCTATAAATTATCTAGAAAAATAGTAAGAAGTAGCCATTGTATGTCTGAGTTTCATCATTACTGTTTTCCTTGGAGGATTTTAAGTCCCCCTTAATGTGCCCAGCACCCCATAAGATCTCTAAGCCCTCTAGAAGTGAACTCAGAGCCAGGAGTAAGCCCTGAGCACTGCAGGATATGCAAACCCTTCCCAATTATAAATGCATGGATCTGGGAATTGGAGGCTATCAGCATGTCTGTCCTGAGATTGGCCTTGGACAATTCTAAAAAGAGGAAGACTATGCCCACAGCAAAGGCAAAGTGCTAGCAGATACAGAGATGCCTGGCTCCAAGCTGCTGCTGATTGGTTTTCTCCCGTGTTCATAAAAGCAAAAAGCAACACACACCGATGTCTATATGCAAACCAGAACCTCCCTGAGACCTGAAGCTCCAGTTCACGCCCACAGCACCATCCATGGTGCAGCAGATAAAGGCATTACTGCACTTTGCTCCATTTCACAAATGGCTGATAGTAAGCAAGAATAAGCAGCAATGAAAGCTCCATTTTCTCTACTCTGAATCCCAAAGCTAAACATTCTACCTTCATTCACTGCATGGAAATAACCATTTCCTCCCTTAGAAAGCTGTCAAAGGGGGACTGAAGAGATAGTACAGTGGGTGAAGTGCTTGCCTTATATATGATCCCTGGCAACCTATATGGTCCCCTGAGCACTGTCAAGAATGATTCCTGGGTGCAGAACTAGGAGTAACCCCTAAGCACTACAGTGTGGCCCAAAAACAGGAGGGGAGGGGAGGGGAAGAAAAAGGAGGGGAGGAGAGGGGAGGGGAGGAGAGGGAGGGAAGGTGTCAAGAGACACAGAAGTGACACTTCTTTTACAACCCAGTAGCATGAAAAAGTTTGAGATGAGACAGAACAAGCTTCTTTTTTTTTTTTTATTTTGGTTTTTGGGTCACACCCGGCAGTGCTCAGGGGTTACTCCTGACTGTCTGCTCAGAAATAGCTCCTGGCAGGCACGGGGGACCATATAGGACACCGGGATTCGAACCAACCACCTTTGGTCCTGGATCGGCTGCTTGCAAGGCAAACACTGCTGTGCTATCTCTCTGGGCCCCAGAACAAGCTTCTTAATAGATATTGCTGAATGTCCAGTCCTACTCTGCTTCTACATTACCTTTGAAAGTTCTAGAATCAGTTCTGTTGAATGCCTCAAGGTAAAGACTGGGTAACTTTGACCCTGAGACCAGACTCATTGTCTTTCCTGAAACCATCTTGAAAAGTCTTTAATTTTTAAAGTTTTAAACTGTATTAAAGAGTCATGACTTGCAAAACTATTGACAACTGAGTTTTAGACATATAATGTTCTAGCACCAATCCTAACAACAATGTTCACTTCCTCACCAGCGTTCCCAAACTCCCTCCCATCACCCAGCCTGCAACCCTGCCGGGCACATTATAAAGTTTGGTTGTTGTAGTTTGGATCTCATGCCTTCAGCATCGTTAAATCTGTGGCTTGTATTATTCCCACAGTATGACATACCTCAGCCCCCTGATACCTGTTCCCATTATATCCTTCTTCATCTTCTTACTTCTCCCTCTGACTTCTTTCCTTCTCCTCCCTGTTCGTTCTTTATAGTTTCTCAAGATGGAAACAGAAAGGCAAGGCCAGCATTTCCACTTCAGAAATGTTAAGAACGAAGATGCACACCCCACCCCCAAAATGCCAGAGCTCTGTATTTTAAAACACCAAGTTATAAAAAGTGCTTTGTTTGGGAAAAAATGTATTTGACTTTTTGTTTTGGGAGATATAGGAAGGGAGTGAGAAAGACCAGGAGAAAAGAAAATGAAACAAATTTGTGCCTGACTAAACAAGAACACACAATTAAAATGATGGATGTTTTTGTGCCAGAGGTTGAAGTTGAAACAAGCTTCTGGAAGAAGGGTGCCCTGAAAGTAAATTGCCAAATTGCTTTTCTTTTTTTTTTTTTTTTTTTGCAGCTAGAATAGCAGTCTGGGATTCTGTGCCTTTCTAAGCAAGTAGTTTGCACATAGAAGTATGCAGCCATGTCCTGAGCAAGCTAGGCGAGAAACATAAACAGAAAGAACTTTAGGTGAAGCCTGGGTGTCCATCCACCCAACAATCTTGGAAAAAAATTACACTGTCATTAGAAGCTTCCCTAACAACCCTTTCTCTGGAGCCCTTCAGAGCTTGGTTTGTAGAAACTTCTAAAAAAACGCTGTGAAGAAGCAGTCGGAGACACCCAGCTCTGTTACTCAGCTCAGGCTGAGTGAAAAATCAGGGTACTTCTTACAAGGGAAGGTGACAGTTTTAGCAGAACTCCATCCCAGGATTTGCCCACAGGACATTTCCATTCAGACAGCACTGTCATTGCCAGGAGATAAAAAAAAAAAAAAATGAAGGTTAAGGGACCAGGGCCAGTTATCGGCTGAATTATAAACCTTGCTGTCCCCCAATTCAGAGACTGAAACTTGATCCTAAGCACCCTGTGTGTGCCAGTGTCCAGGAATAAGTCTCTAAAAGGAGGTTAGAATGAGTTTGAGGGTGTGCCCTGATTCACTCTGACTAATGTGCTAGTAAAATAGCTCCCTGGGGAGCCAGCTTGGGGTACTTGTGAAAAGACCATGTGACTGCAGAGGAAGAATCAAAATCTAGGGGTTTGGAGCCACAGTTGAGCAGTGAGAGTGCTTGCCTTGCATGTAGCTGACTGGGTTTGATCACTAGCATCCAGGATGGTCCCCTAAGCTTTGCTGAGCACAGACCTGGAGTAAACTCTGAGTACTGTTGGTTATTCCCCCAAAAAGAAATAAGCTAGAAGGTGTGCCCACCCAAAAGAAAAAAATAAAAGAATAAGCTAGAGGGTGGATAGGGTGGTCACCTGGAGGCCACAGAAAGAAGTCAGGAAACCACAATACAGGCACCTGCAGCTGAGACTAGTAACCTCTTGTACTAGGAGTTAACGCATTTCTCCTACTGAGCCACCAGATCTGCAGCACTCCCCACAGCAGTCAGTGGCACATGCAGAAGGCAGGTGAGAAGCAGGCTCCACGTACAAGCATCATAATCCCAACTGGACCCTACGGGGAATGGGCCTACTTCCTGACTGCAGAACAGAGGGAATCTCCCCACCCCACCACACACACATTCATACCCCTATCCCAGTGAGTGATCTTCAGAGAGAGGATTCAGGCAGGAACAATGGACCACAGGCAAAGCTCACAAGCAAAGGACACCAGGATTCTACATCTATTTATTTATTTTGTTTATTTTGGTTTGGGGGCCACACACAGCGGCGTTCAGGGGTTACTCCTAGCTCTGCACTCAGAAATCACTCCTGGCAGGCTCTGGGGACCATATGGGATGCTGGGAATCGAACCCGGATCTGTCCCAGGTTGGCTGCATGCAAGGCAAATACCCTACCGCTGTGCTATCTCTGGCTCATATTTATTTACTTATTTTTAATTAAATATTCTTTATGATTAACACTTTTTGTTTGTTTGTTTGTTTGTTTTTTGGGCCACACCCGGCATTGCTCAGGGGTTACTCCTGGCTGTCTGCTCAGAAATAGCTCCTGGCATGCACGGGGGACCATATGGGACACTGGGATTCCAACCAACCACCTTTGGTCCTGGATAGGCTGTTTGCAAGGCAAACACCGCTGTGCTATCTCTCCGGGCCCATATTAAAAAACTATGGTTTACAAAGATATTGATAGCTGAGTTTTGGGCATATAATATTTGAACATCAATCCCAGCACCGTGCCAACTCCTATCACTAGTGCTCCCATACTCCATAGTCAATCTCCTCTGATCCCACTCCCCTGCCTGTCTTGGGAGGTATATTACAAAGTTTTACAAAGTGGTTGCAGCTTAGATTTCATGTTTTCGGTGTTAATGAATCTCAGGCTTTGGTTATACTGGTGATGTGGGAGGGTGGAACACCACTATATATCCAAAAGATTCAACTCTTGTTTTGTTTTGTCTTGTCTTGGGACCACACGCGGCAGCACTCAGGGACTCGGGTTACTTCTGGCTCTGTACTCAGAAATCACTGTTGGCAGGCTCGGGGGACCATATGGGATGCCGGAGATCAAACCCGGGTCGGCAGCATGCAAGGCAAACACCTCCCCACAGTGCTCTAGTCCCAGGACTCAACTCTTAAATCTCCCATCTCACCCTCAGGGAGGGAATCTGCCCAGGGCTCCCCAGGATGGAAATAAATGAGGAGCCCTGTTCCCAACAGTCAAGTTCCTTGAATCCCACCTAAGTCAGTATTATATAGAACATGAACCCAGTAAGCAAATAAGCCCAGTTCATTTATCAGGAAACCTTTCAAAGGCTAAGACACAGACACGACCCTTCTGTCTAGGTACTTGATCTATGTTTGGAAGCTGCTGGAAAGGGCCAATGCGTGAAGAGGCACATCACACATCTCTCTGGATCTACAGCCATCTCCGTCAGGTAGTAAGCTGCCCTCACTGATCATTTATTGGAAGTATAATAAATTAAACTGTCTTTTTATAGGTGGCCTTTACAGTTGCATTTTTCTGCCTTCTGCCTCTTCTTTTTCTTTTCCTTTTGTGTGTGTGTGTGTGTGTGTGTGTGTGTGCGCGCGCGCGCGCGCTTATCAGTAGCCTTTTTCTAAAAAAAAAAAAAAAAAAAAAAAGTCTTCCTAGAAGGCAGAGACTAATGCTCAGATGGAAAAAAGAGCTGCTGCTTCCAGCTCATCCAGAGAAAGCTTCAGAGCCATGCATTAACAGGATCAAGATCCTTTCTCTGGGGTCGTCATTGTAAGCACTAACTGTAAACAGAAGCCTGAGTCTACCCAGCAGAAAGTCATCCTTTAATTAAGCCTGTTGACTAAGGAACAAGTTTTCCCATCATATGGCCATTTAAAGAATTGTTTATTTGGGGTGTGGTCACACCTGGCAGTGCTCAGGGCTTATTCCTGGCTCTGTGCTTAGGGATCACTCCTGATAGTGCTCCCAGGAAACTATACAGTGTCCAGGGATTAAACCTGGGTCAGCTGTGTGCAAGTCAAGCACCTAGCTCACTGTACTATCTCTCAGCCTCATCTATGCATTTTAAAAAGCAATGATCGGGGCCAGAGCTATAGCACAGCAGGTAGGACATTTGCCTTGCATGCAGCGAACCTGGGTTCAATCCCCAGCATTTCTTATAGTCCCCCGAGCCTACCAGGAGTGATTTCTGAGTGCAGAGCCAGCAGTAGCCCCTGAGCACCTCCAGGTGTGATCCAAAAACAACAACAACTACAACAACAAAAAGCTATGACTGAATTTAGAGAGCTAGTACAGGGGTTAAGGTTGCTTGCAAGACCGACTCTAAATCGATCGATCCCTGGCAATGCACAGAGCCAAGAGTAACCCCCATCCCACCCCCAAAATAAATAAGCAACACCTGAAGCAAAGTACAAACATGAACTAGTCATATCCCAGATTGTCACTTTAAATTGGGAGATGCATGGGGCCGGAGAGATAGTAGGGAGGTAAGGTATTTGCCTTGCATGCGGAAGGACAATGGTTCGAATCCCGACATCCCATATGGTCCCCTGTGCCTGCCAGGAGTGATTTCTGAGCATAGAGCCAGGAGTAATCCCTGAGCACTGCCGGGTGTGACCCAAAAAAAAAAAAAAAAAAAAAAAAAGAAAATAAATAAATAAAATGGGAGACTCAGTAGGAAATCATTTACAGAACTAAACACACAGACACGAACGACAATGTCTTAACATCTCAATAACCAGGAGGCAGGTCTAAGGCAACCCCGATCTCCCCAAGTCTAAGCAGCACTAAATCTGCTGGATTAGTCAGAACTTCTGAGCCATTTCCATAGGTACCTTCCCCCACCCCACACCTAAGATTTCCACTGAATTGGACAAGCATGCCCCAACCCTCAAACCAGCTTAGGGGCCAGCAGAAGGGAAAAGCAGAAGAAAGCACACTCTGGGTACCTCTGACACCCACAGATAGGTTTTGAGGGGAAGGACTCCTGCTGGCTGCTATACCCTAAGGGGCAGAATGTACCAGAAGAGAGGTCAGAAGAGGTGGTGGTAGGAGAGGAGGTGGTAGGGAGCAGGTACCCACAGATCAAGCCAACTGACATTCTCTGAGAATTCTGGTCTTCCCAGTATATTTTTAAAGTTTTCTTCGTTTTTTTTGTTTTTGTTTTGGGGCCACAACTGGTGATGCTCTGGGGTTACTCCTGGCTCTACACTCAAAAATTGCTCCCGGTTCGGGGGACCACATGGGATGCCAGGGATCAAAGCCAGGTCTGTCCTGGGTCGGCCATGTCCAAGGCAAACACCCTACCGCTGTGCGATTGCTATGATTGTGATCTAGGTTAGAATCATACAGAAGATATTTTATGATTGCAAAGCCATGACTCCTGCTTTTCCTGGAACCACTAGACCTCCTTCCCTCTGAGACCTTTTCAAACACCCTACAAACTTCACTCTTTTTAGGGGTTTTTTTGGCCACACCCAACAGTGTGTGGTGGTGCTCTGGGGTCATTCCGGGAGGTGTGTGGGGGACCATATGGCATGCCGGAGATTGGCCTTATGCAAGGCAAACACTCTACCTGCTGTGCTATCCCACAAACTTCACTTTTGAAAAGGAAAATGCTAGTGCCTTTGTCAGAGAGAGAAATGTCTGCCACAGAGTCAGGTGGGGGAGGGGCAGAAACTGGGGACACTTGGGGTAGAAAATGTGCTCTGGTGAAGGGATGGGTGTTGGAACATTGTATGACTAAATCTCAATCATAAACAACTTTGTTAACTGTGTGAGGTGAGTAAATAAAAATTTTTTTAATTAAGAACAAAGATAAGGGTCCAGAGTGATAGCACAGCAGTAGGGCGTAGGGCATTTTCCTTGCACACAGCGGATCCAGGATAGACGGTAGTTCGAATCCCAGCATCCTATATGGTCCCCCAAGGCAGGAGCGATTTCTGAGAGCATAGCCAGGGGTACACACACACACACACACGCACACACACGCACACACACACAGTATTTTTCAGGGCCATACACAATGCTGACCTGGGGTACCAGTGCTTGAAGAATAGAGTCACCCCACTGGTGCTGAAATTAAGGGCATGCAGGACCAGGAATCAAACCCAAGGCCTCATACAAGCTAGACAAGTGTTCAACACTTGAACCAACTCCCTACTCCCCCTAATTTACTTTTTACACACCCCACCAGGGAACACTCCCAAGCGTCTCAGGGTTGCAGGAGCCACTTTCAACAATTCTTAGTCAACTGAGTATAAGGATGCAGCAGTAGAGTCACCTCACTGATGCTCTGGGGACTCAAGGGCCATACCCAATAATGCTGGGGTGAGGGGAGCGTGTCGATCTGAGACTCAAACCCAGGTCATGAATATGCCAGGCAAGCTCATGGCTCAGCCTTGAACTATCTCCCGGCCCTTCGGGGTTACTTTTTAACTAGGGCATGACATATATCAAATAGAAGCGGTGTAATCAGTCAGACGTGGGCCCATGCAAGGGCTTATCTGAAGTGAAATATCTGTGCAACCAACATCCAAGTCAGAACAGGAAACATTCGGCTGGAGAGATGGTACAATTGATAGGCTACTTACTTGCCCATAGTCAACCCAGGTTCAATTCCCAGTATCCTATAAGGTCCTCTGAGCCTGCCAGAAGCCCTGAGCACCACTGAGAATCGGGAGCATTTTCAGCCCAAGAGCACTGCTCCGTGTGTTCCCTCCTATTCCACAGGGAGCCCAGATTCCCATCAATGTGCAGACAGATGCAAAGTGCAGACACAGGGCAGGGCATGCGGCAGTCACGGGGGTGGGGGGGAGTACTGTCTAGTCCACAGAAGACCCTTATCACTGAACAAAGGCAGGCAGGTGGCACTTTACAACTCCTACCAGCAGCAAAGACCTAGGTGAATTCACTCAGCCATACACTCCCTGTACGGGAAATGAGGAGTCAGAGATAGGATGGGGCCAGGGCCTTCGGGAGTTGTCAGGGCAAAGTCCCACCAGAGGCTGCAGGTGCATTTCAGGATCAAAGCAACAGCAAAAGGGCAGGGGACAAAAGGACAGGGGTGGTGGCAGGTACAGGTGGCAGAAAGCCCAAGTTCAATGCCTGTGGCTACAAGGAGGCACCAAGTAAGGCAGCCCCAGGAGCCACTGTGGAGCGAAGCTGCTCCAGAGGTAACACCTAGTTGCAGAGACAAAAACCAATTAGGAGCTGCTCCTCTTCCTCTTAGCCCTTCCCAGAACTGATATTCTCACCAGATAAAAACCAGAATCCCAGACTTGGTTGAGGATACCACACAACTTTGAGGTGCCACTAGGACCTTGCTGGGAGTTAGTAATGGTAGGGCCACCGGAATGGCATTCGGCATGAGGTTGATGCTAGGATCAAACTCATGACTGATGATGATGGACATCTGGCTGCACGGCAGGTGCTCTGCCAGTTCCCAACCCACTTCCCCAGACCCCAAGTGCACTTCCTCTTCAAAAATGATTTTATTATTAATTTTGAATAAAAACAAAGTCAAACACCTGTCACTCCACTTCTATAATGATCAACATCCTGTATCATCTTTTCCTCTGCTCTCTCCTCCCCTAGTCCCCCATACTGCTATTTTTTTACATATTTTTTTACATTTTTTTTAAATAAGAGACCACACAGGAACCAGAGCAGTAGCACAGCGAGTAGGACATTAGCACTGCACATAGCTGATCCAAGTTCCATACAACATGATCCCTGGCATCCCATATGGTTCCCCCAAGCCTGCCAGGAGTAATTTCTGAATGCAGAGCCAAAAGTAACCCCCTGAGTACCACTGGGATGGGAAAAACAAACAAACAAACAAACAAAACAGCAAAAATCCAAGGCTGGGTTTCAGAGCTAAGAGCCTGTAAGAGTGACTGCTTTGAACCCTGAGTCCATGTGCCTAAATCCAGTTTCTGCTTCAGTAGATGGTCAGACCCTCCACTAACTGATATTGGTTTAACTCATCTTCAAACAGGCCAACCCCACCCAGGTCAAGGTCATCAAGGCTGAGAGGAGAGTACCTACATCTTTGCATATGTAAAGATATTTTTGCATGTGTAAAAGCATCTTTGCATGTGTAAAAGGGCAACTGGGTAACAGTAGTCCAGAGGCTAGCTGGAGTATCCTGCAGCCAGCCCCCAGCCAGGCCAAAAACAAGTTCCTTCCCACTGCTAACGCCAGCAGAGGAGAACTGCACACAACACAGTCCTATACAAGCCAGTGTCTGATCTGCTGGTCCCCCTAGCCAAAACCCTGAGTTTGTGCCCCCGCCCCCTACAGCTGATGCCATGTGGAACTCCCCTGAGGAGACCAGAAAGGGCATCTTCCAAAGGCAAATTTATAAAAGCAAGTGATTAGTTTTAGGGATCCTCCCTCTACTGCTCCATCCTGGGCTTCTCACCTACCAGGCACACTGCATTTAGCAATGGAGTAATGTTTTGGTTTCTCCAACTTCAGCTACAAATGC